>NC_142115.1:33985833-34147500 GCF_056152115.1 Neolamprologus brichardi
CACGCACGTTTGGAGGGTTTCATGGATACTATATCTTGGAATACATTAGATCTCTTAGTAGCACCTGAGCATTAGTTAAATGCCAGAGCCTGCCGGAGCAATATTGTCCACACCTTTATGACCAGTACCCATCATCTGACGGCTCATTCTGCTGCTCATTTCAAACTGATTTCTTGAACATGAAAAAAGAGTTTAAATAAGTGAGTGGGTTCATCACCATCATTCACCTCCTCATTATCATAAGCTGAGTGGAGCTGAGGAGTTTGGTCATTCAGGACCTCAGAGCAGACCCACTACTCCTTCACGTCAAAAGGATCCAATTGAGGCGATTCGTATTTCAGAAACTGCTGATCTACTGTGATTTTCCCACACTACCATCTCTACGGTTTACAAACGTCAGAAAAAAAGAAAATATCCATGCAGTGTCAGTTCTCTGAGTGAAAATGCCCGGTTGATGTTCAGATCAGAGGAGAATGGACCACTTCAAGCCTATATGATGGAAACAGAAGCTCAAATAACCACTTAGTACAACCAAGCTATGCAGAAGAGCATCTATTCACGTTAAACCTTGAAGCAGCTGAGCTACAGCAGCAGAAGACCAGACCCAGTGCCACTCCTATGAGCTGAGAACAGAAAACGCAATAGAAGACTGGAAAAATAAATGCTGCCCGGTCTGATAAGTCCTAATCTCTGCTGTTATATTCAGATGGTATTGTCAGAATTTGGTGTGAACAACATGAAAGCATGGATCCATCCTGACCACAGTTTACCCATCTTTTGATGCCTGTTTCCAGTATGATAACGCATTATAAACAAAGCTCATCTCAAACTGTCTTCTTGAACATGACAATGAGTTCACTGTACTCCTGCGGCCTCCACAGTCACCTGATCTGAATCGAACAGAGAACCTTTGGGATGTAGTGAAATGGAAGATTCACATTATGGAGTGTGTAAGTGTATTTTTACTTTCTGCTCACTGATACCAACAAAAATCAAATGAAAAAAGACAAAAACTAAATCAATATCTGCAGTCAACATTAATTATTCCTCATTATAGCCGTCTAAAATAACACCAGTATCTCTGTTGATCTTACAATCGTGTGCGTGTTATACCTACGGAGCAGTAAGAAATATAAAAGAGTGGAAGCCACCCTCTACACATTTTTGAAAATCTTGTGTTTAATGGGAGAAACATGACAATTATATTCTGAAGCAAATGTCTAAATAGTTTCTAAGCATTCTTGGACAAAACATTCCACGAATTGGACAAAGAAAAGAGCTGATACTTCCAAGTTTGGTTTGTTTGATATGAAAGCATCCACTGAATGCCTTTAACTTAATTTAATCATGACTTGGAAATTCTCCACCACTGCAGCTGCTCACCGAACCAACATAATAACTTAATAATCATAATTGCATTGCATTGTTTAAGTGGAGGCCTGTAGATTAGACAGCTCCCCGTGGGCTAAGCACACTTTTCCAAACGGGCGTTTCAGCTAATGGTTCCCTGGAAAGAGCGCTGTGCTAAAGGCTGATAAATGAGCACCTCCATTTATGGCACTCAGCACACACAAACACACTTGCGTACACACACAGCTGGCAGACAAGCACTAATTTTAGTTTTAATTAAATTCACCACCTCTTGAATTCATCTCAGGGTTGTGATTAAGAACAAAAGCTGCGCTGTGAAACAATCACGGCTGATTTCTCCTTCACAGCTCAGAAACACCTCTGCTGTTCCCCATGACTGATTTTCAGCTGAAGTGTGCAGTGAGGGGAGGAGACCAGTGTGTATAACAGGCCTGTGTTTTTAAGACTTTTTTCTTAGCAAGAAGCACATGTGTGGGCATGTGTTCATGAAGACACCATGTGTTTGCATGCTTGAGTGTGGATACCCGTCCATCTCATGCATTGTGCTTTCAGCAGCCACCGTTATTGTCAAAATTGGCCTGGGTTCCTGCACTATTAAAAGCCCCAAATCAATGCTTTTTTAAGACCTTTTTAAGACTTCAATTAAGGAAATGCACTTGTGAAATGATGACATATTGACCCAGTTTCCCGCGCTTGGATGGAGCCTCTCGTTTTTTTTTTTTCTTCAAATTGTGCCGCATTTCCTTGTCTTTTGGTTTTTTTAATAAACACAAGCACCCAAAAACCATTCAGTTGCCATTTGGAGCCTCTCTAGCTTATTATTCATGCCTAGCACATCTTTAAGCTAACTCACAGTGTGCATGCAATATTCCAGACACCAAAAATTCAACGCCAAATATTCAGAAAACAATCGAACTCAGGCTGAATAAAGTTTAAGTGAAGACGTATGTCTGTGAAGGTTCTCAGTCATCCAGGTCATCGTAGTCAAAGGAGCTTGCAAAGAAAAGCGTCTGGACTTCTTTAAGTTACTTGAAGACGTTTCACCTCTCATCCGAGAAGCTTCTTCAGTTCTAAGGTCAAATGGTGGAGAGTCCCAGATATAAACCTAGTGGGAGTTTCCCCCCACAGAGGGACAAAAGGACCCCCTGATGATCCTCTAATCGCCTGAGCTAAGGTGTGGAACTGGGTGTGGGTCCCAATCAGCCAGAGTTTTGGGTGAGTTCATTGTGAAACCTGGCCCCACCTTATCATGCGAATTCCTGAGGTCAGATGGACCAGGGTGTGAGTGGGCGTTAAGGCGTCTGGGAAGGGATCTCAAAACCGGATTATAGATGGCAGAGAGTTGGTGTCGTAAACCACCGCCTCTGTTCAAAGATGGTCGCTCACAGTGGACATAGATGGCTTCTTTCACTCCTCTTTCAAACCATCTGTCCTCTCTGTCCAAAATGTGAACATTGGCATCCTCGAAAGAGTGTCCTTTATCCTTAAGATGCAGATGGACAGCTGAATCTTGTCCTGTGGAGGTGGCTCTTCTGTGTTGTGCCATGCGCTTGTGAAGTGGCTGTTTGGTCTCTCCAATGTAGAGGTCTGGGCATTCCTCGCTGCACTGTACGGCATACACCACATTATTAAGTCTGTGTTTTGGCGTTTTGTCTTTCGGGTGAACCAGTTTTTGTCTGAGTGTGTTGCTGGGTCTGAAGTACACCGGGATGTCATGCTTGGAGAAAACCCTCCTGAGTTTCTCAGAGGGTGATGGGAGTCAAACAGTCGTCCTTTGTGTCTTCCCTTTGTGTCTTCACCAGGGAAGACACAAAGGACGACTGTTTGCCTTTCCTGGACTGCACTGTGCACATTGAAGAGAATGGCAACCTCAACATCGAAGTTTACCGGAAGCCCACACACACACGGACCAGTACCTCCTGTTTGACTCCCATCACCCTCTGGAACACAAACTTGGAGTAATTAGGACCCTACACCACCGGGCAGAACATGTTCCCTCTAAGCCTGAAGGGAAAAAGAAGGAACACACACATGTAAAGGAAGCACTCAAAACGTGCGGCTATCCTAAATGGGCGTTCGTAAAGTCAACAAAGAGGCACAGAAAAGAAGATCAGACACCAGCGAGGGAGGATAAGAAGGACGGACGCAACAACATTGTCATCCCCTATGTAGCCGGTGTATCAGAGAAACTCAGGAGGGTTTTCTCCAAGCATGACATCCCGGTGTACTTCAGACCCAGCAACACACTCAGACAAAAACTGGTTCACCCGAAAGACAAAACGCCAAAACACAGACTTAACAATGTGGTGTATGCCGTACAGTGCAGCGAGGAATGCCCAGACCTCTACATTGGAGAGACCAAACAGCCACTTCACAAGCGCATGGCACAACACAGAAGAGCCACCTCCACAGGTCAAGAATCAGCTGTCCATCTGCATCTTAAGGATAAAGGACACTCTTTCGAGGATGCCAATGTTCACATTTTGGACAGAGAGGACAGATGGTTTGAAAGAGGAGTGAAAGAAGCATCTATGTCCACTGTGAGTGACCATCTTTGAACAGAGGCGGTGGTTTACGACACCAACTCTCTGCCATCTATAATCCAGTTTTGAGATCCCTTCCCAGACGCCTTAACGCCCACTCACATCCTGGGCCATCTGACCTCAGGAATTCGCATGATAAGGTGGGGCCAGGTTTCACAATGAACTCACCCGAAACTCTGGCTGATTGGGACCCACACCCAGTTCCACACCTTGGCTCAGGCGATTAGAGGATCATCAGGGGGTCCTTTTGTCCCTCTGTGGGGTCACTCCCACCAGGTTTATATCTGGGACTCTCCACCATTTGACCTTAGAACTGAAGAAGCCTCTCGGATGAGAGGTGAAACGTCTTCAAGCAACTTAAAGAAGTCCAGACGCTTTTCTTTGCAAGCTCCTTTGACTTTAAGTGAAGACATTAAGCTATGCATCAGGATTTTTTTCAGTGCAAATAATCCGAACTGGTAACAAGCTCTTAATGAGCAACTTCTTGCTGTGGTTTGGTTTCGGTGAATTCTTCCTGCTATATGTTGTTGTTTGCTACGGAGCCCCGCAGGGGACATGGGAGAAAAAAAATTAAGACGGACTTTCGCAAAACAAACTCGGGATCTTGCAAAACTTTTGCGAGATCTCGCAAAAGTTTCATACATCTCCGAAAACGTCAGAGAACTTATGTGATGTCTTGTAAACAGAGCAGATATCTGACGTTTACACATTCACGCCTCAAAATATCTTAAAAGTGTATTTTGTGACCCAGAAAGAGTAATATTACAACTAAGTAGCTGCCATCATTGTTGGAATTTAACTTTTGCGAGATCTTGCAAAAGTCTGTCTTAATTTTTTTTTCTCCCATGTCCCCTGCGGGGTTCCGTAGTTTGCCAATCAACGACCCTGGATATGACCTTTTATTAAGAACAATATAACCGTCATACTTTATATTAGGGTGACTACAGCTCTGTAGCTAGAAAAGAAGGTTGCAGATCATTATTTGTAATCTAGCCTATATTCACTAACCCTTCAAATATTGCTGATATTTAGTTTGTGTCCAATTTAAATACTTTAGTAAGAACATGGTATATCATCTAGCTATTTACTTACTGCTAGGTTCGAACTCAGCCGAATAAAATTCCTGGACATTAAACTTTTCAAAACACGTCTTTAGATGGCAACACACAGCCACAAACACAGCAACGTAACAAATGTTTGTTTTTTCTGCAGCAGAAAGAAACATATCACCCGAAGCATCAGAATATCCGATTCTACAAATCATCAAATACTGGTCAAGCTTTAATCCATGTGCTGGTTTCAAATATTTAAAACAATTTACCATTTTTACAACACTAATCAATAAGTGCACCGAGGCTCTGAGACATAAATATACTCAGTTTGAAACCAGAATAAGTTAAAACATCAATGTTCTGTCATGTGACTGTAGAACAGGGACTACAAGAGAAAGAAATGGAAAATGACAGTAATGACGGAAAGAAGGATTCATTTCAGTGACTATGATGTTAGGAAAAAAAACAAAAACAAAAAACAAAAAAAAAACACACACAGATGAGAAACTGAGGTCCCAGAGTGAAATATCTCATTAACTCCAGAGGTCAAATGTTACAGTACCTTGTGCCACATTTAGTGTTCTGTTAAATAAAAACCAGGTGTGTGCTAAAGCTGAACAGACCTGGAGATAAGTTGGGGCCTAAAAAGATTACAGGTCCCCCCCTGGGCTGGGTCTTGTTTGTAATGTATACTTGAGCAGAGGTTCCCAGGCGCTCCGGTCTGACCTACTTCCACAGTCCTGGCAGCTGAACTCAAGAACCCCTGCATCGACACCGCCCATCAGACTCCAGATGTGCTGATCTGAACTAAACTGGAAGCTATTTAACAATGCTTACAACATAAAATATTACTGTAATAAATCTTCATTTGGTCTAGCTTGCTTCTTTTACAGTAAAAACTGCACTTCCTCTAATGGCCACTGTGGTCTCTCAGGACAGTTTCCTCCTGTATAACAGCTATACAGTGAGCTTTTCTTCAAACATGAAATGTGAACTTCGGTGAATCTTAAAGTCAGTGGCATGGCTGCTTACACCGCTGTAGCTGCTAGCTGTATGCTAGGACTCACCTTCACTAACTTCAGTTTATTGTCACTGAGCCTTACCTTTCGATTGTGTTTTTATGTTTTTTGAGCAAGGAATTCTCTAACAAATCATAGCCTGAATGAGTCTAAGCACAACTCGTGGGGACTCTACTTCCATTCCTGTTTAACAGGAAGGTTACTAAGTGCAACCGTAACTGTTAAATATTAATTTATGTAACGTAGACACATGATTTTCACTGATTTAATCAAAGTTAATTTCTGTTTTACTAGAAATAGATTGTATGTAATATAATCAAAACCCTTTTCTTCTCACTCAGTAGGGGCTTCTAGCTCAGGAGTCATAGTTTGTTGTTTGAGAAGACCAGATTTTTTTTAAAAAAGCTCACTTTCCCTCTCATAAACAGTTTATCTACATTCATTCACATCATACAAACACCATGAATTTGTATTCTCTAGTGCATGCATGAGACAAACCCAGGCATGTCTGAAAGCCAGAGTCACGCGTCTTTTCTGATACAGATTTAGCATCTGATAAGGAACTACTTCAAAAAACTGTTCCTGCTAAAAGTGGAAACAACAAGGTTGTTTCACCACTTGAGGCAAGAACATAGTGTCAAGTACAACCTGGTTATGAAGGAAGTGATAGTGGTATGAAAATGACACAGCCATGCTGATGTGGTTACATCATGGAAAAGCAGTGCTTTAAGCAGCTAGTTATAATATCCTAGATATAAAATATTTCTCAGTGTTATTGTGTGAATATATGGCGCAAATATATAACGCAGGCATCTGATGAGTTACAAGCTTTAGCTACTTTAGCTGTTGATAAACTAAAGTGTAAATGAGTTATTTTAAACTTCATACTTCAAGTTTGCTGGAACAGAAACTGCAAATGTTCTTGAAATATCATGTCATAATTGTGAGGCTATATCGCTGCCCCCCAAGCATTAGCCAATTAGAAAAGAGAGGGATTGTCAAATAATAGTAATGGAGACACAATAATATTTGGAAACAACTTACCACTCTCACTCAGAAAAGAAACAACGACAATAACAAAAAACATGGACGCCTTTTGTAAATTCTGATTGGGTGGGCAGCCTTCAACACAAAAGCGACAGGGTCTAATTAGCAGGATTTTGTGGCCCAGCAATAAGAAAAATTAAAAACGTGAAAATCTGGTAAACTTACCTTTAATACTGCGACATTACTGCGACTTAAATCCGGACATAAAAGCCACTTTGTGAGGTCATTTAAGAGCTTGTAGCCTCTTTAGCTTGTTAGCAAACATTCCTCTTCGTGTTTTTCTGATATTCATTTCCTGTTATTTGTTTTGCTTATTCACTGTAATGGATTCAGTTAAAGGTCCGTCCGTATTTAATGAAGTCCCGCGTGACACCTGCGTCATAGACGCTGGCCCCTATATGAACTTTAACCTTTGGCAGGAAATACTCCCACAAAAGTTGAAACACGTCAAAAATACGTAGAAAAATAACATAATCTAAAGGTACATATGAAAAAGTGGATTTTTTTCCTTTTCTTTTCTTTTCTTACTTATTTTGCATTAAAAAAAAATCAAATAGCTGTGAGTTATCAAAGTGGTTAATCACCTAATCATTTCAGTTTAATATTTTATCATTTCTTCAATTTTTTGTTTCTTTTTGTGTTTTTAAAGGTGTGATTGGGTAGTATTTTTATAAGTAGTATTTTTTTTTTTAAAGTGTTATTAGTTGAAGAATGAAGGCGTACATAATTTTAAAAGTCTACGTATATTAAAGGAAGTTTTAAATTGCATTAATACATTTAGCATCTTTACATTACATCCACAGATCAGAGTAATCCTTTTTTATCTACTAATGAACCTTCATCCACTTAGTTTTAGCCTTTCCTTCTTTCTTTAAACCAATTTTCTGAGTGTTTAGAGCTTTTGGTTCACATTAGATTACTTGTACAAACACTGACTTTGTTATTTTAAATGTTGGCATGTTTTCATCCACCATTGCAGTAGTTTGTATATCACAGAAAGTAGAAGGAGAATAATAGAAAAATGGTATTTCCTGCAACCTTGAGCCCTTCACTTAGCTGACTGTTTAAGTCAGGCTGAAAATACAATGACAGTTTATATAAAACATTTAAACACAAACCTAAAAAAGGAGGTTTTAATGTAAAATCACATTGTACAAAAAAAGCATGTGGATGTTTGAGTGCAGGAGGAAAAAAGAAATGATATTTAGACTGAATGTAATCATTTTCTCACAGGTTACATTTTAATATTTGGGTCCCACAGGTCACTAATAAAATGTTGCATTAAATATTTACCTTTGACTTCTTTTTATATAAAGTCAACAAGTACAAGACATTTTTGTTCTTATGAATATGCTGTTATATAACTGAGAAGAATCTGTTTTTCTTATTCTTATTGTTTCTAAAAACCTAAACACCATCTTACTCCATGAACAAAATCAGGATCTTCCAAGAATGATGAGGCTATTATCCAGAGAACTGACTGGTCAGGTGCTGGTTTGTCACCTCTTGATCTCTTATCTCGACCTAACCTTCTCCGGATCATGTTAGGCCACCTTCATAAAAAACCCAGAGTTAAATCTCAGGTAAACTCTGAGGTTTTTACTCTGTAAGCAAAGCTAGAAAGGAGCAATAGTTCACACTTACTGGACCTTTACGTTATAGTTCATCATCATGTTTTATGCCCTAGTTATTCATTCAAATGTATTAAATCCAGCTGATATATGTTATTTTAGAGTACTGATAAATTAGACTGAGTCATAACGTTTTTTTGCAGAAACTCCACAGGGGCATCTCCAGTTTCACGCAAAATGTACGTTTTTACATTCATAAAAAGTGGAGTAAAAACAACATTTTTAACAAATGTTTCTCCCCAGGATACTGATATAATGCCTTAAGGTTTTAATGTGTGTTGGCTTTGGAATATGAGTACAGTACTGTATTGCTGACCACGTGTGATTTTATTGGCGGACAAATTGCTGATGAAAGTAAATCAGCTTGTTATTTGGCCATTAATTTTATTATCAGAGTTACATTTAATGGTTTAATTTAATTTATTATGAGCCTGAGGGGATTGTGAGGACATGCCAGACTGGGATAGAAAGGATGATGAGCCAGAAACAAACAAATAACTGAAGAATCATAAAATGCAGCATTAGTGCTTTACAATAACGACCCGAACCTGAAGCAACATCAAACCTTTGAAATTCAGGGTGCTGTGATGAGGCGCTGCAGGCTTTGAATCTGCCTCAGACCTGTTCCTGTGAGCTGGAGGACCTGAGGTGAACCAAGGCAGGAATGGGAATCCATTCAAACTCCACACAGAAAGGCTGGAGCTAGCTTTTTAATATGCATGTTTTTGTATCAAAACAACAAATAAAGATGAATCTTTTGACATAAGTGTAACACGTGTTTGTTCATTTTTAATTTTCATGTCAATCATCTCTATATCCTGACCTCTTAGGGGCCAAACATGGCTCACAGACTGTCAGGGGCTCAGTATAACCTACGATGGACATAATATTAACTACATCCAGATGTGCGTACACTCTTTTTAAAAAAAAATCACAGTACAGGGCAGCTGGAAATCATTGCTGTATTTTCCCAAGGATAATACAGCCTTTCCAATTTCTATAGAGACAGATAATCCAGTATGTAACATTTGCCTGAAGAATTCCACCTTATGACAAGTCAGTGAGTTCAAATATATAGGAACTACTGTGAGTAGAGATAGAAGAAAATGAAGATTTAGATTGCAATTGCAAAGAAAGCATTCGCTGACTTAGCAGAGACTTTATTCAATCGACAAATTTCTTTCTAGATGTCTGAATTATACCGATCATCACGTGCTGTATGAAAGAAGAGCATGGACAACAAACAAGAGAACTGCAGATACCATCCATGTATTATCGATATAATAAGAATATCACACTGAAATTCTACTTTTTTTACTCTTAGTTTGGTACATGAATACAGGCACACTCTCTTTGTGATTGACAGCCGAAAACGGGCTTAAAAGTGGTGTGGGCGGAGCTAAAACAGTTTGATTCAATAAGAAAAAGAAAGAAATTAGTTTATGTAGTTAATCATACAAAGCTAGTCTATCTGAAGTCTTTTAAGCCCCCATAAATGTGTTCAGTCCAGCAGAGACAATGCACGCTTTTAATGTTCATCCATTTACACGGTTAACTGTGCTTTGTCCATCGTCCATCCATTTGTAAATTCATCCATTCATCCGTCCAGCTGCCCACACTGTGAATCAGATCATCCTTCCAAAATGGCCTTAAATCCACCCACATACACTCCACATGCCTCCACCCACAATCTGCATATTAACACTATTAGCATAATTAGAAAACAGTAAATAATTATTTCTATTTAGCTCTACAGGCTGTCAGTAAACACACTGCCTGATGTGGACATAATGAAAACGCGCATTCTTAAAATATATTTCTTCAGGAGGAATGTAGGTTAATCGAATTATCTTGAAACCAAAGAGTGATTCCTCATGCCAGGCCTGTTTCAAAATAAAGTTAAAAAGACACATGCTAACAGATTAGCCACCTTTGGCTCCTGCATCCTCCCGAGGCTAGAGCAAACAAAAGTAGGGGGTCAATGGATGAGTAATGGGAGGGAAAAGGGATATCTGCTACTGAGACCAGTCATGGAGGCTATTTCAGGCCAGGGCCTGTTTAACAAAGAGTCCTTATTCAGTTCAAAAAGGCCATTTATAAAAACAATGGTCAAGGTCTGGAGCCAGACTCTGGAGAGTGAAGGACTGAAAGTGCTTGTATATATCAAATAAGCCACCTGAAGAATGGCAGCGGTACAAACAGCTAATATTACTCCAGCTATTATTGTCCTGGATCGGACAGAGGAAGTTAGGGTTGTGTAAAAGATGACGGCAGAGCTATATTTTTAAACTAAAGTGGATTTTTGCGAGAAAAAAAAAAATATGGGAGGAAAAATCAAAAGCTGGAGCTTCAACAAAAGCCATCATCCAACAACCAGCTGCAGATCTGATCCTATTCATAACCTTTACCATTAGTTTTTGAGCTACTTGCAGTCAGACTGGGTGTTTTATGCTACTGAAAAAATACTATTAGTACAAATTTGATGAAATTAGAAATGAAGACGTGGCATTGAGATCCCAAATGTTAGCACATACCAACTTAACTTATTATCACATTGTCAAGGACCTTCACTGCTCATTTTCTGGATAAAAAAAATGTCTGCTTGATTACAAGCTGAATAATCAATGATTTTTCCATCACTGTTGCACATCTCAGGGTGTGATATTAGGCCATTTTGTCAGGGAGGATTCATATGTAGTTGTTGTTTCAGACTTTACTGTGTGCATGCTGGGCACAATGTTTATAGAGACAACAGCCAGTGAGCCTGAGCAGCAGGCAGGTTATCTTAGAGAAATGAGACATGTGCAAAACCACCACCCACTGACCAATAAATCATCTGGATAAAAGTGGTTCAAGTGTCGTCATTCCTAGAAGATCCCTCTGATGTCAATGCACAGACAATAAGAGCAGATTTAATTTCAAGAGACCATCTAAATCCTTTGGTTTAGATTCTTAGGGGAAATTATTCCTTCCAGTTTTTCCCTCCAATACATTTTATTTATAGATATATTTAGCGTTTCTATGAGATGCATGGAGATGTAGTCCTTAAGTAGGGCACCTATGTCAGCTCATAGTCAATGAAAAAACAAAGAGTTGATTCATCGTCAGCTTCTTGCAACCAGTAATCATGACTGATGATGTTAGGGGTGAAGCCAGATAGGGAACATATTTCCTGGATATGTTGGACTTGTTTCAGAGGACAAGCCCCAGAGAATAGTTTGCATTGGAAATTTTCACTTTTCTGCTGGTTTGGATCTTTCTAAAAAACTGTCAAGGCAGCATTTGTTCATACCAGCTGTATTTGTCCATGTTAGGAAGGCTTGTCTTCAATGCACAGGAACAAATACCATCCAATTGTTCTTTTCTGTTTCTAAATAATAATTGCACTCTCCTTGGAGTCCCAGGGCTGAAGAGGCTCACCTGTGTTCATATAAATAGGTGCAGGGACAGCAGCTGGGTTTCTCCGGCATTGCCAGCAGCCTTTTGCTTACACTGCTTTTTGCAGTTTTGACTGCAGTCCTGTTTTTACACTCAGTTTTATTAGTTTGGTTTATTAACATACCTGCTGAAACCTGTATAAGACAGCACATTTTATGGTTGGTTTAAACCATTTCTCCCCTTTCTCTCCTTTGCTGAAGCTACAATCTCACATTAACATGGCTCCATAGTGTATTAGTTTACCCAATAAGCTTCCCAGTTTGAGCCCAGAAGGAGAGATCTATCCCTGGTAGGGTTATGTCCAGAAGGGCATTGTTGGGTGTAAAAAACATCCATCCATCCATCCATCTTCATCCGCTTTATCCGGGGCCGGGTCGCGGGGGCAGCAGCCTAAGCAAAAAAAAAGACAAATCTACCAAATCTTGTGGATCACACTGCTGCAGTGACCCATGGTGAATATGTGAGGAGGTGAAACAAGTTTCTTTCTTTTTCTCCTTTCATAAACCTTCCCTCCTAAAACTTTTTTTAAAGTGCAGCAAGGTTTTGTAGCATGTCATATGCTGAGTTCCTTTGAGCCACAGATTTGGGGACTCCAACAGAAGAGCTGAAACTAAAGACAATTGGTCTTTTTTTGTGCCACGATTTCATAATACATCCTGAACTGCAGATAAGTGACATCTCTAGGACTTTACAGTCTTTCCTTACATTGTTCTGCAGGCACTGGTTATCAAAGGCAGCACCTAAATGAAGAACCAAAATATACCGTTACATCTGAAACTCTTGTTGCCGTGCCTGTGCCATTTCTAATTGGCTGATTATGAAAATTAAATAGAAGAATAGACTAAAAACTTACATGGAAAAAAAAGCAGTTCAGTGAGATCTTCTGTTTTATTAGAAATGTATAATATAAACATTAAAGTGCTTGCACCACTATCAACACATTCAGATGTGGCTCTGTAAAATTATGGCGTGTCATTTCTCATAAAGCGGGATTACGGCTGATGTATGACCACCTTCTTCTGCTATCACCCCAAAACCGTGTCACCGTATAACAAATTAAGCGTCTTATCTTTGTGTGAAGATGTATGTACTTATTTTGGACTGTTAGAGGTGTTTTCTCTTTTCCAAGCCAGAGCAGCTGCTCCAACTTTTTTAAGCCAACTCTTGTGTGTGTTCTGCGAAACTGCTGATTTCAACACAGTTTTTACACCAATCAAACAGCTCTTCCCATTTATCATCTACTGCAAACAAATAAACAGGCTGAACAAGGGAAGACGGAAAAGATAGCGATCAAAGATAAAACAGCAACGGTTTAAAGAAATAGCTTCGTTCTGATTTTAGCGAAAACTAAAATCAGATGAGTGAGTCTACACTAATGTCTTGGTACTGAAATTGAACAGTTTGGGGGTTAAAAAGCTCATTTGTTGGCTGAGATTAGGCGACAGGACTGAAACCACTTTACAGCAAATACACAGCCAGCAGCTGATTCACTTAGCACCTCATTAAAGGCGTGAATACAGGAAAGAGACAGTTTGACTCCCTTCAGATGTGACAAGAATCAGCAGATTGAACCTTCGAAGTTCAATATGTCACAATCTGTTAGTATAAACAACAATTCACTCTGTATGTACAGGGCCCAAGAATGTGAAGGTTTGGAAGGACATAGCAAGCAAAACATGCAAAAGTGACGGCACTATCAAAAAGAAAATGCCAGATATTTTAATCAACATAAAAGCACCAGTACAAAATCTTGTAACGGTCATACCATATATTAAAGATGGATGTGAGCGTTGTGACATCACCCTGAAGGCTCAATAGCTGCTACCATGCTTTTTAATCTTTTAAGTGACCAGTGGCATCCAAATTGTAACATTTTAAAGGGAAGTCCAGCTTTGGTGAAGAAGTGCCAGATGTGTAAAGTTTCATGTACAGCATTCACTGACCTTAGATAGATAAGGATAAGATGTGTTGCTGTCAAAACTAAATTATCAAGATGATGTATTAAAACAAACACACATAGACACATACACATTAAAAAAGGGTGAAGAAGATGTGAAAAAGCTGGAGTCCCCAAAGTCCTGAAAATAGCAGGTTTGGTAGCAGAATAATGCCAAGTTTAAGATAATAAAAAGCACTTTCAGTCACCAAAACTAGAGAACAGACCCCTTAAACATGCTGTTAGTACAGTTAACCACAAGCCACGATAATTACCCATTCAACATATTCAATAAGAATCACCAGTTCAAATCCATCACTATCTGACTAGTATGGCATCAAGTACCTAGATGTAGAAAAGCATGCTTGTGTGAACGGGTGTGAATGAGGCATGTTGTTTAAAGCACTTTAAATTCTCCAGTAGGGAAGAAAAGTCCAGTCCAAAAGAACCAGTCCAGTCCAAATCACATAAAAGGCACCAACAACACAAAAATAGTCAAGTGTTCCATTTTTGTGACATGAATTTGCTTAGTGAAGCCCAGCAGACTGCCTATATGGGCGCACCTGTCAGTAACAGTGTCCATTCCATTAATAACACCAACTGTAAGCTTGATAAAAGTTAAACTGGTCAGTTATATAAAAATGTACCTTCTGTGCAGTTGACCGTTTCTTTACATGCAGAATGAAATCAGGAGTACAGAGTGAAATGGCAATACTGAAAAACATAAACACAATAACTTTCCATTAACCCAAAAAACAGCTGTTGTTTTTAGTCTCATCTGTGTACAAATGAAATTACACACTCAGGCTCCCCACCTTACTGCAGTTAGTGAACCTTAGTGGAGATAGGAGAAATATGTCAAATCTACTCAGGGTTGTTTCTCTCCCATCCTGGAACAAAACTCTCCATCTTTCCATATAATTTGATGAATGTGAACACATTCCTGGCAGGAGAAAATCTTTGTCTGAGCCCGATTAGAGTTAAACCTGCCCTATAAAGGCAAAAAGCAGCATAAAGAGAGTGAATGTAAGAAAAATGGCAGCCAAGCAGCCAAACGACTTGACAGATTTGAGAAAATGCAGTAATTTATTGACTTAGTGAAGTTTTTCTTCACCGAACACAAGCTGACAAACTGATTAAGTTTCATTTTCCGGACAAATGAGTAAAGTTGTTGCATTTTTGTTTTGCTTTGTAAGGCAGACGGTACATGAACATTGTTAGTAGGTCAGTTAGTGAGGGCTTCCCTGCTCTGTAAATTGAAAACACTCCTTTCATAGTTCTCCGTTTTCACAGGCTTGCATGGAAGTCATGTTTACAGGTCTGAAACCACTGTACTGTCCATCTGGGCTCGGGTACTCCCTCCTGATTCTCCACACGCAGCAGCTAGGGATGGCAGGATGGGTGTCATTGGGTGGGACCCCAAACCGCCAGCTGATGTACTCTCTGTAGGCACAGTGACGCAGGGTGGCAGTCTGAAGCTTTTTCACTGAAAGAGACAGGGGATCCTGGTACAGGAGCACTGCCTCCAGCAGGGAGCGCCGCAGCACCAGCTGCCCAAACAGAGGAGACGAGGTGATGCAGGTGCCCTCGGTGCGCCTGCAGCACAACTCCTCCTCTGGGAGGGAGGAAGGAGCACAGGAGTCACACATACACCAGGCTGGACGATGGGGTTTGGCATTTGGATCGGTTTTCTTGCCAAGGGAAGGCTGAACATCATCATTGGTGTCATCACTTGGCTGTAGGAGGCAGAGAATGGCTCTCAAGTGTCCTGGATCCTCCTGCAGAGATGAGAGCATCATTTTTAAAATCTGTCTCTGCAGCGAGAAATAACGAGAAATAATGTTGCATGACATCACACACAAAAAATACACAATTAGGTTTTGTCATCATAGGTTTGTTTGTTTTGTTTTTTTTAAATTGTGCTTATTCCAGTCCCTCAAAAAGGACCGATTTGCCTTAGGAGATAGTACCAAGTTCCTGGGATCACTTGGATGCGTAAACCCCTAAAACACAATAAGGTAGCGATTCATGGAGAACTCTGGATGCCTCAAATAAGAAGAATTCTTGGAATGTCCAAGTGAGAGAACTTGAGGCCGACCCAGGACACGTGAGAGGGATTGTGTCTCTCAGCTGGCATGCAAGCATGTCTCCCAACAGAAGAACTGGTGAAGGAGGAGGTCAGGGTATCTCTGCGGATGGATGGATGGATGGAACTTCTTTTTGATGAAGATGCTCAAAACTTTCCCTATATTTACATCATGTGTCTATCAGATATAATTATATAAATTCACAGTAGAATTTTCAGAGGTAGGGTATGAACTAGGGCTGCCACAAACGATTATTCTGATAGTCGACTAGTCACCGATCATGCATCCATTGGACATACAGCGTACAGCTTATTCCACCAGCAGCATCTGCTCTTATATAACTATCATTAGCTTACAGCTTTAAGTGCTTAAGGTATGTGCTAACTAAACACAAAGACAAGATGATAGTTTATTAAATTTTAATGAAATTTGCAGATTGTTTCGGTGGAGTTCAATAAACTCAGCCGTCTGCTCCTTGCTATCTAAAATATAACAGGACACCAGAGTAAATTCTCCAGCATCTCACACTTCTGATAATCAGCTGTCTGCTTGATGTTTATTCAGCTGTGTAAAAACTATAACTTTAATCTCAGCCAAACTGATTTACTCAGGAACAAATAAAATACTGAAAAAAGCCAAACAATAACATTTTTAAGTTATCTAAGTGACTTATGTATCACGTTTAACCTGAGTAGCGAAAGACCACGGTGGGTTTGAAAACGATTTCTCAGCGGCTCTAGTGAGCCTTGCTCCCGGCTAGCTAACGAGCTAGTGGGTAACAGACTTCTCCGAAAACGTCGGAGAGCTTTTGAAAATATGTGGTGTCTTGATAAACTGAGCAGATATTTGAGGTTTACACAGCTACATTCTCGCCTGAAAATATGTTAAACGTTTATTTTGTGACCCAGAAAGAATAATAAGAGTAGCATTAAAACTAACTAGCTGCCGCCATTGCTGGAAACGGAGCTGGGCTGCGCTATGAATTCTGGGACAGTTTCTTCTTCTTCGGGGTTTAACGGCAGCTGGCATCCTTGTACATGCAGTGCTGCCATCTTCTGTTTCAGTCCGTTATTACACTCTTAAATCCTACTACTTATTCCTGTGTCTTTTGTGATCTTACAAAGCTTCAAACGACGCGTCGACTATTAAATTAGTCGTTGACGATTTTGAATTACGACCTCTTTGTGTTTTGGGAGTAGAAAAGACCTGCTGTGAGAGAAGAATTATGTGCTACAGGTGAGCACAGATATTATTCTCATCTCGCTGCCATTTATAATCTGGGTTTGCTCACATGGTGTTCAAAGGAGCTTGCAAAGAAAAGCGTCTGGACTTCTTTAAGTTACTTGAAGACGTTTCACCTCTCATCCGAGAGGCTTCTTCAGTTCTAAGGTCAAATGGTGGAGAGTCCCAGATATAACCCTAGTGGGAGTGTCCCCCCACAGAGGGACAAAAGGACCCCCTGATGATCCTCTAATCGCCTGAGCCAAGGTGTGGAACTGGGTGTGGGTCCCAATCAGCCAGAGTTTCGGGTGAGTTCATTGTGAAACCTGGCCCCACCTTATCATGCGAATTCCTGAGGTCAGATGGACCAGGGTGTGAGTGGGCGTTAAGGCGTCTGGGAAGGGATCTCAAAACTGGATTATAGATGGCAGAGAGTTGGTGTCGTAAACCACCGCCTCTGTTCAAAGATGGTCACTCACAGTGGACATAGATGCTTCTTTCACTCCTCTTTCAAACCATCTGTCCTCTCTGTCCAAAATGTGAACATTGGCATCCTCGAAAGAGTGTCCTTTATCCTTAAGATGCAGATGGACAGCTAGCTGTCCATATGCCATCTATAATCCAGTTTTGAGATCCCTTCCCAGACGCCTTAACGCCCACTCACACCCTGGTCCATCTGACCTCAGGAGTTCGCATGATAAGGTGGGGCCAGGTTTCACAATAAACTCACCCGAAACTCTGGCTGATTGGGACCCACACCCAGTTCCACACCTTGGCTCAGGCGATTAGAGGATCATCAGGGGGTCCTTTTGTCCCTCTGTGGGGGGACACTCCCACTAGGGTTATATCTGGGACTCTCCACCATTTGACCTTAGAACTGAAGAAGCCTCTCGGATGAGAGGTGAAACGTCTTCAAGTAACTTAAAGAAGTCCAGACGCTTTTCTTTGCAAGCTCCTTTGACTACGATGACCTGGATGACTGAGAACCTTCACAGACACTCACATGGTGTATTTAAAAGCAGTAAAAGTAGGGTTGTATGTGCAGGCTACTATCAAGCATCTTTTTTTGTACATTTTCCTCATTTACACTTTGATTTCTGCACTCTGTGCTCTGTAGGTTTACCTTACGTGGCTGAACAGACATCGGTTTGATGACCTGTAAACTTTTCTTTTGTGAGCGTTTTACCAGTCGAAGGTTGTTCTCATCAATGTAGGAAACACAAAGGATGCACTGCAACACACGGTCACATGAAATAACATTAATGACATTATCTATTACATTTTTTGTCACTGGTTCAGAGCTGCAGTAAACACAAAATCAAATCAAAACACCTTCATCTTCTCTTGATCTCGGATTGATTCCACTTTCCTTTCAGAGTAGTTCTGACCGACCTCTGCAGAGTAACAGCTGGTTCCAATCAACCAGTCGATCAGGATGGTTGTCTGGACGGAAAGACAGACTTTCACATAAATAGAGATGAGGGACACTTTCCTTCAGTAAACGTGAACTTTACACTAAATACAATAAATTACATTAGACATATACAAAATACAATCAAGTTGTTTTAATCAAAATTAAGTCAAAAAGTTACAATTTGGACATAAAACCCACATTTATGACCAAACCTTTCTTGCCAAATTAAAAGGTTCACTTGCCATATGTAAACAAAACTAAAATTACTTAATTTCTTTTTTTCTTTTTTTTTTACTGTGGATATTTGAATTGTAAGCTTTTAACTTTTTGAAAATTTTATAAAATTTAATTAAAAATCTGTCAAAAGACAGTCAAAAGTTTTTAAATAAGTTCTTAAAATGTATTAAATAATAAGGTAACCATGACATTCAAATGACATCATCATGTAAAAATGTTATAAAACTATAATTAAGGTGAAAGTATACATACAAAAATGTTCCTAATGTTAAGTCTTACGTTAAAAAAACACTCTACACATGAAACTTATTTTGACTTTTTACTGTGAGTAATTAATACAATTTAAGAAGATTAAAATCATGTAAATTTTATGAAATCATGGATAACTTCTCGATTTTTTAATGGCATTAATTAGCTTCCTTTGATATTTATAGTTGCTCCCCTGCATCTGCAGAGAAGTTGAATATATTTTCCATGCGCTGCACTCCCACTCTGGACTTTAACACTGAGTCCCACTGTGCTCACTCCTGAAGGAGGATAAAAGCATGAATGGACATGTGTGTGGTCTCTCACCAGGGCGTAGTAGGACAGCGTTGAGCCGATGTAGATGATGAGTTGAATGAAGCTAAACTTTCCCGCCTGAAAAACAAATCACAACATTTTCCCCTTTACATTCTCCTCTCGCCAAAAATTTGGATATACTGACGCCAGAAATTCCCAAGAGCAAACGGGCAAGCACAAATTGAGTTACTGATAAAATACATCTTGTATGACTTGTCAGTAATTTTATTTCACTAACAAGATACATAACTTTTTCCCTTTCAACTGAAAAAAATAATAAAAATTTCACAGATACCGAGTCTAAAAATATTACCAATCACATAAATCTGATTTGTCTGATCTGATTACATTTTGCTTCTCTGTCCAACATCAGTTTGAATTTCCCAGTGTTAAACTTAGATTATTTCCTACAGCATCACACAATCAGTCCAATTTTAAGCATTTTTTAATCCAGATTCCAGCTGACTTGACATTTGCATAGTTTTAAATGGAGTCAAAGTTGCATAACAGGAGTAGGGAAGAAGTAAATACATAATTACATTAAAAAAGGGGGGGTGGGATGGCAAAGAAAGTAAAAGAGGAAAAAAAAAAGAGGTTATGAATGAGTTTTTCGAGAATAGTTTGAAAGAGTTTTTCAAAAAATAAGTCAGTCTTATGCAACCGATTTCTTTGAATCCAAAAATTGTTTGACATGCAAGGTCAAATGACCCAACTGTAATACATTATACAGTGAACTAATGGTTTGCAGAAAATCTGATCTCCTGGAAGTACATCTAAAAATGACCACAATCTCTTCACACAAGGCAACAAAATGACAGGAAGCAGGTTCTATTACAGCTGTGTGAAGTTCAGAATTCAGAACATATCAGAAATGACTGGCATGAAATAGAAAGGTTAACTATTAACATTTACATTTGTCAGTGATGTTGACTGTTTAAAGGAGCACCTCATTGCTGTGCATTGCCGTTATCGCCTTCTAAGTGGATTCACTGCTAAAAGAGGTAATAAAGGAAGCACTGACCAACAATCAGCTCTCAGATACTTCAGGGTCACTGAAGCCTTCCTGAGAAAAGTTCACTTTTCAGCCACAGTCCTGGAACTTTTGTCTTAATGAGGGCTTTTTGATAAATTATTAAATAGGAGGAAAATATACGGTGGCCCTGAGAGGCCAAACGGAAAGCAACTTAAGAAACACCAGCAATAAGAAAAACGCTGCAAAAGCACACAAAACACAACGGAAATAGGAAAAACAGATTTCCAAAAGCACAAGGGAAGTGTTTCTGGGGAGACAATAACCCGACGGACCAGTTGCAGGAACCAAAATATGCTAAGAATTGCGCTGGGAGACACTTAAAAGAAGTGGAGGAAAGTGAGGAAAGAAAATATGAGAGGTAAGTGTGTTAGCCTAACTATTAGCCTAAAAATCCGTCATCAGTATTATATGAATCATGATAAAACACACCTACCATGTTTTGGGTTCCTGCAAATGGTCCGTCAGGTAATTGTCTCCCCAGAAACACTTTCCTTGTGTTTTTTCCTATTTCTGTTTTCTTTTTTCGTAGATCCATTGTCGTTTTTCCTTTTTTCCCCTATTTCCCCTATGTTTTGTGTACTTTTGCAGCGTTTTTCTTATTGCTGGTGTTTTGTTAAGTTGCAGTCTGTTTGGCCTCTCAGGGCCACTGTAAAAATATCATAAACTCACATTTTTCCCACTGGGAACCCATCAGCTAATCTAAAGCAAACATTTCCCAAATTAGCGTGCCAGTGTGGCTACAGTATGCAAGGCCTATAGCAGTGCAGTAGTTAAAACTGCTGCCTCGCAGGAAGCAGGTTGCTGGTTCAAACATCCTGGTTGGCTTGGGCATTTCTGTGTGGAGGTGTGTACAGTTTGCATGTTCTCCCTGTGCCTGCGTGGGTTTCCTCCCACAGTCCACAGGCATGCATGCTCGATTAACTGGTGGTGCTAAATTGGCTGTAGGTGTCAGGTAGTTGTGTTTTAGGTGAATACTGTGAGTGTTTTGTTCTAATATGATTTGTAATCTGAAGTTCTTTGACATTACCATGATTGACATCATGGTTTGGGTTTTTTTTATGGTTTCTTGCTCATTTAATGTGAGTCATGCTAATATGCAGTAAAAAAAAAAAAAAAAAGAAGAAAGAAACAGCAGCAGGATCAGATT
This sequence comes from Neolamprologus brichardi, assembly GCF_056152115.1. Classification (NCBI taxonomy): domain Eukaryota; kingdom Metazoa; phylum Chordata; class Actinopteri; order Cichliformes; family Cichlidae; genus Neolamprologus; species Neolamprologus brichardi. Next base: position 34,007,571 of record NC_142115.1, read on the forward strand.
GTTTTGGGAGAAATCAATCATCTCACGGGGGGGGGTTAATTAAACTATTCTGAAAACATGACAACAAAAGAGAAATTTTCAGTTTTGTTGTGGTGTCTTATATTAATATTGTATTTTTTTACTCCTCTGGGCCACAGTAGTACATTGTTAGATCGATTCAATGGATCAATACTGTGATTTTCTAAGGGACGTAGGGACAAAACAATGAAGAAATAAAAACCTCACCTGTCCGAATACCATGACATCAAATCTGATCCCAAATGCTTTGTAGAGTGTTCGCTCCTCCACTCCATTCACAGTGTTGTACTTTGCAAACCTGGTGAAAAAACACAGGATGTGACAGATACAATAACTTTGAAGGGCTGACGTAAATATGAAAGCAAGAGGAGGTTTGTCACCGCTTGTGTATAGCTTTAATTGTTTTCATTGTTCCTTTAGTGACTCTTGACTGTCCACTGCACACAGAGCACGATGGAGGTGACCTTTGACCCGCGCTCACCTGAAGTTGAGGCCTGGATAGAGCGTCCTGTTGCTCTCTTTTTCATCTAGTCGCTTGAAAGAGTATCTGGGAAGGCAGCGCTGCATGAGCCTGTCGAGGTTGCAGTCCCATTTGATCAGGATGCCGATGACGCCTCCCTGTGGTCAAAAGCGGGACTACAAAAGCTCAACATTTACAGAGGAAAACCCAGAACTGATTTTTTACATCAGTTCATGAGTCATAATTTAGAGTTTTTATTGTTTACTGTGCTTGTGTAATAAGGTATATTTTTCCCAACATATTAAACTTCAAACCTTCAAATAAGAGTATTTCTACTTATGTCTGAGAAAGAAAGAAAAAGCAGGACAATAGCGGCAATTAAAACAAAGTGCACCCTGAAAACATAAACATAAAAAAAATTAAACTATTTCTTTATTTTTATGTCCACACACAGTTTGTTGTGGCAACGCTTCCTTTTTTTTTTTTTTTGCCCATCAGCGGTTTTTCATTTCTATTTGAGGACAGAAATGGCTCACAAAGAGGAAGGAGTGTTGATGTCCATTTTACTGACTTTAAAGTTAAAATCTCAGGATGGAGAAATATTGTGGTACCAAACCACTTGGGGATGAATTCTGCTTTCACCTGAGAGACCCGTGAACACATTAACTCACCTCCACTGACATCTCAGAGAACTTTTCCCCGGCCTCTCGGACGATGTCTCCCAGTCTGAAGATGGGGCACAGGGAGTCGTTTCCTCGGTGGCAGTTCCTCAGGTAGGCGTCGTTCATCTCTGGGAGGATGTTCCTTCTGTAAAAGAAAGTTTCAGTTCCCTGGTAATGAAGAGGGTCTTTCTGAATGTTTTTTTTATGCCAAATGCAAAATATTAGCATCATTAAACACAATGTGCAGTTGCAGCAACCCAGCAACAAGGAGCAAGGGTAACACAGCAGCATAGGGGTTTCTGTATGTATTTGTGCAAACAGATTTGCAAATGCATGGACTGCTGAACAGTTTTGCTCCTGCACAACAGCACAGTAAACCTGAAATGAAACAACTGTGATCCAATTTAAGTGATATAACATCACTGTTTTCATTGAAGATAAAGATCTGCAAGATGAACTGTAAAAAAAAAATCTCCTTAGCATTAAAAAGAAACTATCACAATGATCCAGCTCCAAGAATTAAAAACTACAAACTGCTGATGCAAAAAAAAAAAAGACCCTGAAAGAAAAACAAACTCATTGAAAAAAATACAAAATCTCTGCATTTCTTAACTGAAGCAGCTGAAGGGGAGAAACTGAATCTGCTGTATCCGCAGGCACAGAGCAGTCTCACCTGATGTAGTTGAAAGCTGGGAACCGGATGTTGTTTTTGACGAGGACAGTGAAGTTCTCAGCTGCTGCCAGCAGAGCAGGTCTGCGTCACATGAAGCGATCATTATTAGCCAAAACGCTTTTGAGAGCAAACTAGGCCAATTAAAAACTGCTGGGAAGTCCTGTCAGATTCATAAAAATGTTCTTGCTCTGTATAATCCATAGATGTTAATGTTTATATGAGTGATAAACGTATGACTCTAGTATTCGAAGATTGTGTGGTGGTTTAAACTTGGTTTCTACTTATTGGAGGGGGTGTGATGGCATGTATTAGTATGTTTTTCTCCTGCTTTACAGTCCAAGCTTTTGCAGAGGACTACTTGTATGATGTATCTTCCAGCTGTTATCATAACAGAGCCAAAGAGGGCGTGGAAAGAAGGGAACAAATCATGGAAGAATAACAGCTGTGTGTCTTGCTCCTGATTGAGTTGGTATAACCATTGCACAGTCTACATGCATCTAACTAGATGTTGTACCCATGTTTTTTAGATCGAGCTCACGTGATGTGGCTGTCGGTGAACTTCAAAGACTTCTGAAATGTCACATTGTGTAGACAAATTCGTTTCTCTTACCTTGGAGGAGTGGATCTGGTTTCGATCGGACACCACGCAGAAACTTCACAGGTTTTCTTCGATAAATCAAACTTCACACACGATCCCGTTTGAATCCCTGCAAAAGGGAAGCAGTCAGAACTACAACCATCTGAGCTGCAAACCAGAAATGATTAATTCCTCTAATTTCTGTGGACACAGGACGTCACTCTCATTTTGGGAACAGCACAGGGATCCAGTGGTTAGCAGAGTCACGTCACAGTGGGGCCTTTCTGTGTGGAGTTCTCCTTTCACATTGGGCCTGTGTGGGTTTCTCCCAGCTTCCTCCCACACGAAGATATGCATGTTAGATATGCATGTTAGGCCGTGGATGTGAGTTGTAATGTGGGAAGTAACCATTATATAATATAAACAGATGGTTAAAGGTGCTTTGTAGCCTAAAACACTTTGAGTGGTCAGTATAAAATGAAACATACAATATTTTTAATGCTGTGTTTTTATGTTTTGTTACTCTTGATTGTCTCACAGTTTCAGTAAAATGGTTTAGCTGCTCTACTTGTTGTGTATGAACCAGCTGAAGTTAAAAATTAATATAATGTGAAAAAAGTGCTTCTGAACACAACTTTAAGAGAAAATACAGATGTTTCTTTATTTTTACATTTCTAATCTTTATAGAAAATCTATTTAAACTGACACCAACAACGTGTCAGTTTATCTTTTAATACTTAATGATGTCTTTATTCTTAGCTTCAAGCTCAAAAACTGCAGTTCCCGTATCACTGGTGGAGGTTGACCCCAAAAGTGAGTGAATCTCCATAGACTCTCATGTTAAAATGCCCAATTTCAAAGTAGAAACAAACATGTTTAAGGTGAACTGGACTCCTTCTTGTTTGCTGCCCTTCTAGCAGCTAAAAAACCTGCAGTCTGTTGGCTCAGTTTTTAGCCCTGGACATGAAACAAGGTGTACTGAAAGAAGTCACTGTACCGTGTTTCTGCTGGTCCCAGGCTCCTTTCTCACAGTCCTTATCAGTGTGACAGAATCTGCCTTTGAGAGGAACCTGAGAAATAGACAGAAAATTGGAGTTCCTCTTATTAATGACATCTTCTATTTACTGTAGTCTTTGTTAGCAATATGTGATCTCATTAAAACAAGATGAACACAGATAATAATAAAAAATATAAATGTTGAAAAAGCACCTGCGCACATTTCCCCTGCTTCTGATTCTTTGTCACAATGACGTTGGTCACCACAAAGAAGGTGTTCTTCCCCTACAAAGATTTTAAAATAAATAGATAAAGGAATTTTTATTGTTAACAACCACAAAAAAAACCTTCACAGCTCAGCACCCAGAGGATCAGGCTCCCACCTTCCAAGGCCCGCTGTAGTCCACCTCATCCCAGACCATGTTCCCGACCTCGGGCAGGGGCGCCTGAGCCACACCCTTTACCTTTGTGGTAACCGAGCTGACCACCAGGTCAAACTCCTGGTACTTCCTGTTCCATAGCATCATGATACTGCAAGATAGGAAATAAATGAAACATTTTAAATGATTAGAGCTTGGGGATTATGAGTCACATTGTCTGGTTTAGAGGATAAAGACTCAAAACTGAAGGAATACGTTCAAGTTGTAGATATTTACCGGACACTGATGGTCAGCTTTTTGTAGCTTAACCAGTTTTAGGTACAAAAAAAGCTGCAATTAGCTTTTATGGTGATTAATCAAAGGCCATTTTGACATCTTCTTGTCTAATAACAGAAAGGTCATGTTTTTCTGCAGCCGTCTCTGCTACTAGCTATGCATGTTTGGTGGGAAGCAACAGAAATGTTCCTTTTCCAAATGGAAATCAACCAAAATGAGTTAAAAACTTGCTGGATATGAAATTTGTTCCTCCACAAATTGAAGATAATTTTAAGGATCTCGCACTCAAACTGGAGTTCAGACTCCGTCACATATTCATAAACGACCACTCGTGTCTGTTTCTCCCTGCAGACGCTTTGAGCTTTAACGGGACTTGTGAAAGTGCAAAAGTGAGAAGTGCGAGCTGAGCCGCACTGTGCGTGCGTGGGCTCAGATATTTCACATCCACTCACCAGATGAAGAGCAGAATGGCTCCGTTCAGACTCCACTTGAGTGAGCCGAGCCGGACGCTCTGGATCCGGACCAGCTTGTTGGTTTCATACTGACACAGAGCGCGCAGCCTGCAGCACGGCATGGTGACGATGGAAAGGCGCTCCGGGCTGGATTTTTAGGACTTTTTGTCTGATTTCTGAGCGGAGGAGGAATCTCTGACTCATTTCTCAACTCCTCTTCCTGTGTGGATGGTCACATGGCCACACTTCTGCAGATGCACCATGCGCTCTCGCGGAGGGAATTAACCTGCAGCGCGTGTCATGATATCAGGATTTGTATGTCTAACAAATGTAAAAGGTAAGCTAGACATCCGAATTATTTTTCTCTGACGTTATTTAGTGTTCCAATATTAACGATAGCCCTTAATTTCATTTACTGGGAAAAGCTTCCTACGGTTCCCAGTCTCATTCCCCTCCTAGATAATTTGTTTAATCTGTTCTGCTGATTTTATTTGTGATGTTTAGTTGAAATGTTTCCTGTGATGAGGGATCATTAAGTCTGATATCGGCAGTGTTGGGAAGGTTACTTTTACAGAATACAGAATACATGCCCCAAAATGTATTCTGTAACGTATTCCGTTACGTTACTCAACGAGAGTAACGTATTCTGAATACTTTGGATTACTTAATATATTATCATGCTGTTTACAACTATGTGAATGTACTATTGCTGTGATTTATTACTGTTACTGAAGGTCCGCGGCTCCGAACCGTAGTAAAGGGACCTCTGGCTAATACGGTGGGTTCTGTGTGGGGCTCGTAGCTGAAAAATAGCTTTACTTTGTTGTCTGGGTCAACTTTGCTTGCAGGAGACAGCGAGAGGCGTTGAAAGGCTGCTCCAACAGAACTTATTGTTTTTGGAGGAAAACACGAACACGGTGTACAGTCGAGTCTTAATAGCTTACTTACAACTGGGCTCGTCAGGCTCTCTTCTTGGCTGCAGTGGTTATTATTATATTTACATGCTTCCAGCTCCCGTTTTTGCTCGATGACAGCTCGTACTTTTCCTTTATCTCCCTCCCTCGCTCACAGACACATAACGGGTATGGCAGTCCATTCTCCCTGCAGCACGGACTACACTGCCTATGATGCTACATTCTTTAGAGCTATACCGGTAGCATTCTGCCTGTTAGCTTAGCACAACAACAACAGGCCTCTCTCACCCAGGAAACACGCAGAGAGAGAGAGAGAGAGAGCGTCACCCTGTAACCATGGCAACCATAACGCTGCCGCCTGGAACAACAGAACGTAGCTGTCAAACAAAACCCAAACAGTCCTGACCCGCGACAATATGAAACAGGGAAGTACCGCCGTGTAATCCATTTATTTCAACAAAGTAACTGTATTCTAAATACCACCTTTTTAAACGGTAACTGTAACGGAATACAGTTACTCATATTTTGTATTTTAAATACGTAACGGCGGTACATGTATTCCGTTACTCCCCAACACTGGATATCGGCTGCTTTTGACTCTTTTTAGCGCGAATTTATGAGCTCAGGTGTGTTTATCCTATACAATTTTTTGCATGTTTATACATATTTATGCTTTTTGTTTATTTATTTTTGATTCATCTTATTGAAACTGCTGTTTTGGTTTTTGTTTTGTACATGATAAAGGTCGGTTGGACCGGAACGCTGATTTAATAAAATAATAATAAGCGAGAGTGTGTGGAGGTTAGAATTTATCCTTTTACTAAGACTGCAAAGCACTTATTAACTCACAACCGTCACCGAGCAGCTTAGAGATCAATGTGCACAGATGGTTGAGTCTGAGCCGTTTTCAATAACTGGAAGTAGCATACGGGACATATACAGGATGTTTTTAAAATATGGAAAATGAAAAGTGACACAAGAATAAAAAATCATTTAAAAGTATTTTAGCTTTTTCATGTCTGTTATTCCACTGCAGTTGTGAATTGCTGCTGCACCCCGTGGATTAGAGCGCAGCTCGTGTTGGTGAATATTTTCTCAACAGTTTTGGAAAATATACGTTCATACTTTTAGCAATGTATAATTTCAAAACGCAAAATTAACCAGGTCTTTTTTGTGTGTTTATTTCTCGTCTCTCTTGTGAACAAACTTACTTGATTTTTAGAAGAAGAAAAAAAATCTAATTTTTCCTTCTGGCGTCTTCGCGTTTGTCCACCTGCCTGTGTACACAGAGCCAGAGGAGAGGAAATGCTGTGCCACTGCTGACACTGTGTTTGTGTTGTTGTAGAGGAAAATACATTTACCTCTAGACTCATTCAATTGTTCTGTGAACTCATAGTTCAAAATCATGAAAGGAGGTTCAGGATGCGGAGGGGAGAAACCACTTTAGGACTGTCAGAAAAGTTCTAGATGAGGACATCAAAATGATTTTTGAGAGGACAAAGAATAAAGAAGAAGGTGTGAAGCTCTTATGTTCAATGTGTAACACAAACATGAAAAATAAAGGAACCAAGACTTTCTTCTGGGGGTTTTTTCTTCTTCTTTTAAACAAACGCCTTCCTGTACTCTAGATGGCAGTGTTGTCTCAAATGAGTTTAGGGGACTCTAATCAGATCACTGTGGAAGGATAACCTCTCTCTGTCTCCATGCAGGCTTATTAAAATTATTTTTAAAAATGTATTAAATTAAAAAAAAATACCAAACTGAAACTTTTTTCCATGCAGCAAAGAGAGAAAACTAAACAGCAGCAAAATGAAGAATTTGGTTGTTCCATGTTTGCTTATCTTCAAGATAAAGAGCTTCTTGTCCCCAGCAGGACAAATGGATTGTTGTGATGGGACAGACTTTCCCATGAGGAAACAATGAAACAGTCATGCAGAGCTGGAATTTCACTCAGGTCAGGGTTTCTACATAACCAGTGCATTAAATGTCAGACCTTTTCCTTTCCGTGCAGTAGTTTAAAGCAGGAACTGTAGAGCCAGTATCATATTTATTAAATGTGCCTTTAGCATAAATAAGATCAAGGTGGCATCCAGAATTGAACCAAAAACCTCTTGATTTGCAGTCAAATTCTGAGCTCTACCCTACATGTCCCCGGCCCTGTGCAAGCCCATCATACAGTGTGGGTTACAGCGAGCCTGAAGGCAACACTTTCGTAATCATACAGAGAAGAGGACACACAAAGAGCTCCTGACATCTCTTCTCTTAGTGGTATTAAAAGTATCACAGAGCCATAGCATCCCCTCACTGCAGGATTCAATAATTCATTTTTTGTCCATTTTGCCCAAAGTCCCTACATCTAATTTTCCAAAAAAGAAAAAAAAACTCTTGCACCCTCTCATATCAGAATTACAGCTCAAATCCTGTTTTCCCTCAATTTAAGATTTTTTTAGAATCTACACATCTTACACAATATTTTTTCATCCTTTTAAAATTAAATCTAACCTTTTTGCTTTAGACGTCCCAAACAGAGCTCCATCAAGACCCTTGGTGCATGAACTGTCAACCTCTCCAATCAAGCTATAAGGGACTCTTATTTTAAATCCAGGGGCAACGTTTGAGTTTTCGAGAAGTTTTTATAATTTGGCTTTTTCTTGGTCATTCATCTTGTTTGTAAATGCACGTGCGTGGTGTACAAACATATGCAAGAACCTAAGCTCGTGTCAGTGTATTTAGTTTGGGATATTTTTATTACTGTGTAGAATTTATCTAAATTGTGAAGCATTTTTTAACTGTAAGTTAAAAAAAGTGATGCTGAAATTAGGTTATTATTGTATTATAACCTATAATGAGCATCAGTTTTCTTAAAAACTCACAACAAATGTTTGATTTCAGACGTTCACTGCTGGAGGATGGTTTCTGTCAGTATCACAGATTTGTGGGGAAAAGCTGAAGATCAGGTTTTAAAATATTTTCTGGGGAGGATAGCCTTCTTGTGACCTTATCTTGACTTTGTGATAGCCACAGGCTTTGTTATTCACCCATTACATTTGTCTAATAGGAAAAATGTCTAAATCTGTTCTTACATAAGAAGCGATTTCCAGAAATTCTGTGACTGGCTGACAACTTAGTTTTAATCAGATGTAAATTTATTTATTTTTCTTTGTACAAAGTGCAGATGGTTAAATGTTCATGATTATTTTAAGTATGAAAACGTCCCAAAAAAAACAAACTGGACTGAACAGTCCGACCGATAAAGTTTGATTTTGTCGGTTTGCATACAGAAACCTCCTCAGCGGAAAAGCTTCTGCAGTATAGGTTTAAGCTGGGCAAAACTGCTGCTGTTCTTCAGCTTCTGTGGCATGTTGCTGGACTTCATGAGCGCCTCGTGAGCTTCTTCGAATAACTTCTCACCGAGCTCTTTCTTCACTCTGTCCCTCCAGGCGATCAGCTTCGGGCGACCTTCAAACCCATCAAAACCAGTTCCAATAGGCTGCAAAACAGACAATAGTGCAGTTATATTTGTGGAAATCAGCTGACAATTGTTAGAATTTAACAAATCAAACCATAAAAACTCAGAAGACAAAAAAAAGTTAGAACAATCCGAGCATATCATTTTCATTCAGACAAGTCACCTGATGGACTATCCTGCAGTTATGACTGTCTGCCAGCTACACGCTTATCATCTGGCCCTAATGTGCTCCATGTGAAGCAGGCTTAATGTGGAAGTGGCCCTAATTTAAATATATGGTAGACATGTAGATGAGTTGAGGTACCTGAACTCATCACGAGTCAATGCTGCAGGTCAAGGCCAAATGTTGTCCATGAAAACAGTTAGAAACGACTTTTGACCAAGTCCAAGGGATTTAAACCCGGAGTAAACTGCAGTTTAAGACAACTTAACTCGACCACAATGGACTGGTAACACAAACCAACTGGGCACAGTACCATGGATATGACTAAACTAAAGACTAAAGATTAAAACCTGAACACACAAATGATTTCAACTGGCTTAAATGTGAGAAGACTCTTGGAGAAGAGATTTTAAAGCTCCCTCTTCACACATGCTGTGGGAGTTTTAATGTATACGCAGTATTTACTTATAATTTTAGGTTTAAAATTAGTTATGACAGGCAAAGTAGAAATCCTGCGACAGAAGCAGCAGTAGTGATGGAAATATTAGTACCTGGATGATCTCCACTACGGCCACCACATCGGCCACAGAGATTTTGTCCCCGAGGATGAACGGTTTACTCTGGAGGAATTTCTCCTCCAGCAGGTTGAGCGACTGCTTTACATTCTCAAGAGCAAAGTCCATCGTCTCCTTCGGGATTTCAGCGTCCATGACAATCTGATACATAGCCTGCCATCACAGACACACAGAGATTAGCTGTTGGCACCGGCAATGCAGTCAAGAGTAGGGATGGGTATCATTTAGGTTTTATCCGATACCGATGCCAAACCGGTACTTTTGAAACGGTGCTCAAACCGGTGCTTAAAGAATGGAGAACACAAAATTGGTCCAAAAACCTCTCATGTTTTTTTGTAAAAAGATAACAATGTTAGCCTTTTCTGCAGCTATGGGGCATATATGGTATCACTCTTGGCTGGAAGCAGCTTAAACAATGGAAAAAACACAAACTTTGTCCAAAAACCTCTCATGTTTAACTGTTTTCCACTTTTTCTTTGGTCATTTTAGCCTTTTTGGCCAGGGTGAAGGGAGTATCTGCCATCAAACAAGAAGACAGCTGCATGTAACTACGACGGTGTTTGCTAGTTCACCTTACGTGCATTAATGTAATAACGTGGTTAGCCTACTCAACGTAAATTACACACGAACAACATTAAGCTACTCACGCAGAGAAGAACGGCTGCTGCTGCATCATCATCCTCATCATTTCTGCTACACTGGCAGGGCTAGGGGCCAGGACGCTACTCTTTGGTTTTTTGGGGGATGTTGCTAACTCCGGGTCCGATAACAGGCACCACACCCGCAGTAGATGTGCTCGGTGTGAGGTCTCGCAGCTATGCGTCGCCAGGTGTTTCATCGGATTTGAGGTGTTACCTCCTTTGACAGCATCACAGTATCACCTTAAAGCACTTGTTGCAGGCTGCTGAGTTTGCATCTTTTGCTGTGAAGTACAGCCAGACTTTTGACCGCTTCGCCTTGGGCGTTTTTAATCTGTAGCTCTGCTCTAAAAGAACGTACGTACTTGGACCCGCCTACTATCCTCGGAAACGTAAAATGATTGGCTAGAATCTAAAGTGTATCACATCTCAGGAAAAAAAAGCACCGAAATGTGCGCTGCTTTTCGGTCTGGTTACTACCGTTTATGTCAGAACCGGTGCCATCATGGCACCGGATACCGGTACCCATCCCTAGTCAAGAGCCTAAGAGAGATAGTTATTGCTGATCCAAAGAAGGAGCTTCAAACTTTTCTGTTTAGTTTTGTTTCAGTTTTTCTTAGTTGACTCTTTTAAACGTTTTTCCGTGTGGAATGTGCGTAGATTTCCAAATGTTCTTTTGGATATCGTTATGCTTAAAATCTTTAATTGTTAGTGTCTGACTGCCAGGTGGTCATAAACTCAACATTTACTGGATGGACATTCATAGCACGCAGAGGATGCACTTTTTGACTTTTCCTTTTGTGGCACCAGCAGGTGATCCTGTGAAGTATCTCACTATCCTGGCACACTGTTTACTGGAAATTATTACTGTAAATATCATAAACAAAGCATTGTACTAATGGTGCTTATTCTGTGTTTTTTTTAGAAGTGCCAGTTTTCAGCTCAGCCATCCTGTGTCGTTTAAACTTCATGCAAAGCTGCTGACTTTGTGCCACATTGTGCGTTTCTCTGAAAGAAGAATCAACTCTAAATTGGTGCAAAAGTCTAAATCCAAAGTGAAACTGGTCCACTGAATCGTCCAAACAGACGTGTCAGTGGGGACCGAAATGTACAGCTGGGCATTACATAACTTGTGAAATCATATCTACAAAAGGAACTAATCAGACAAACGAGGCTGATGAAATGTGTGTGTTGAAAAGCGTCAGGCGAGGACAGTTGATTGAACTGGGACACGAACCCTGAGCAGGAAGACCTTTGAACAGTGAGCTCTGAGGTTCATGTGCTGCCAGGAGAAGTATTCGTTCACACGTGCTCGCTGCTGCAGATCAGCAGGAAACCAGTGATCTGCCACTGACCCCGAGTATTTCTGCGTAAGGTACTCCAAGATCGCAGTACTGCAACACAAGAGAGAACAAAAACAAATGATGTTTTAACCCCTACTTGCTAAAGTGCAGAATTTAACGATTCCTAATTATCTTTTAGTTTGAGAAACTCTGTTTTGTAGGTTCAGTTTTAGCATTTAGGATGTCACAGTCCTGGTTTTTGAGCTGTATATGACCATATTTAGATTACTCTCACAAATATCTGCCAATTACTGCCAAGTATCAAACAAGTGAAATACTCAAAACTCACTGAGCAACACTGAGGCAGAGACGTCTTAGATGTACTCTTAGTACAATTACAGTAAATGCACAGGAAACCGTTTAACGTGGCACAGAACTCCATGCACAAATGTGGAACATGTGATATTAGCTATGCTGCAAGATCTAAGTAAAGTATGTCAGAGATACAAGAGACAAGTAAAGTAATTCAATTAAATATATAATTATATCATTTAAATAATGTGTAAAGAAGCCAGACCAAAACTCAGACGCCCGATGTACCTCTCAGTCAGAATGAAGCCTCCATCCTTCATGACAGGAACCTTTCTCACAATGCTGATGTCCCCAAACTCCTTGCTGTACTGCTGCCCTGAGACAAACACAGAATCCATGCAAACACGTTAAAAAACAGGTCTAGATTGCACAACTCCATAAATTGTTTCAGAATGTGGGGAAAGGAGATCAAACAGACTAAACTGTCTGGAAGCAGAAAGCACTGCAATGTTTCTTTGTTCCTTTGTCTTGGGGTTTTTTCTCTCCCTGTTTTACTTGCTTGAAAAACGTCCCTGTCTTAAAAAGTCGGGTATCTCAGAGTTAACAAAACTCTTTCTGGGTGAAATGTGAAAAATGTAAAATGATATCCCAGAGGGAGATTTCGTGAGTGTTAGCAATTACAGCTGAAGTTAAAAGCCCCGGGGGAATTCATCTCCTCTGAACTCTTGCGAAATCTTTTTCCGGTCCAAATTATTCACACACAAAGAGAACAACTTGCTATGACTGCAGTCATGCGGACTTCTATGATAAGTTCAAAGTCTACAGATCATTTAGCTCTATATTTTTCTCCAAAATATACAAATGCAACTATTTTAGAATGTGAGCGGAAACTTTTACAAAAGCATGCATGAGTCAAATATAAACGATCATCTCTGTCTCGTGCAAGATTACCTGCGGCAAGGTCGACAACCTTGAACTCAAAGGGAATCCTGAGCGCTCTGGCGAACAGAAAGACAGAGCGGCAAGGTGGGGATATCAAATCGAGATAGAGCTCCATCATGTCGGAGTGTGACGGCTGCAGATGCTTCCCTCTGTGTTGTGGCTACTCTCCTGCCTAGCCTGATATAGTCTACATGACCAGAACTCCGCCTCTACTTGCTACATGACCTACTTACGTTTAAGTGATAGTGATCGTTCAAAGTAAGCAATGGTTGAGCAATCTGAGCTTTGGTCTCAACTTAACCAAACATTTCATGAACTCTCTTGAACTCATGAACTCACTTTTTCATCGACTTTATGGGTCTCTTAGCTCAGCGGTCTCCAACCTTTTTTGCGCCACGGACCGGTTTATGCCCGACAATATTTTTCACGGACCGGCCTTTAAGGTGTCGCGGATAAATACAACTAAATAAAACTAGTACGGGAGACCGGGGATAGTTGTAACGTGGGTCAGTTGTAACACTTCCAATTTCTCCAATCAGGGCTAAGTTTCAAATGATGTGACTCATCCTGTGCATGCCCAATTCAGTTCTGCTATCACATGTGAAAAATCAGCACATTTTGTCAAACACAGACAATTTAACACGAAAAAAAGTAATTTGTATGCCCAAAAGTAAGTTTTTCTACTTTATTTCAATTTCTAACAGCATTATCTGCTTTGCAGTTAAACTCATCAAACTTAAATTATGTTATTTGTGTGTCTATGGGGATATATTCTGTGTAGGTCTTTAGTGCTAATGTTTTAGCTGTTGGCTGTAATGTTAGCTAGTTCATGGCTATAGGAGTCTGGGTCAGTTGTAACAATAATGCAGATGTTACAACTTACCACACTATTACTTTAACTTCTATTAAACAAGTTGGGGCAACAACATCAGCAGAGAGAGGTTCACTGGTCGCTTTTTTATATGCGGTTAATGCCATTGGCAACACAATTCCTCCACTGTTTGTGTTCCCACACATAAATTATGCAGACCACTGTGTCAGAGATGGACCAGTATGAAGTACTGGTAGTGGAAATAAATCAGGATGGGTGCAAGAAACAGATTTCCTTCCATCTTTCTGAAGCACTTTGCAAACCACACCAAGGTAAGCCATGATAAAAAGTAATGGAATTGCGATGCTGGTGAACAACTACATTTTTTCAGCTTCATTGTTATGTTCAAAATTAGTGCAAGAGTTGTAGGTTATAATGCCCACAGAGCCAATGAGGCCAAACTCAAGGAAGACCAACCAAAATTAATGAAATATTCAGTTGCAGAAAATTCCATAATTTGTCTTTTTTGGGGGGTTGACATATGTACAAAAGCTAGATTTCTGCATTCTGTCACACACACACAGCTACATAAATGGCTCTAAGTGCATTCATGTGTTGAATAAAAAAGATTACATGGTAATGTTTTGTTAGTACCCTTATTTCATTGTGTTACATTTCACCCCAGGATATGTTACAACTAACCCAGACTATGGGGTTAATTGTAACATTTCACTCTTTGTGTTTGAGACCATACCATGCAATGGGTAATTGTGCTGCAGAGAAAATAGCTGCGCTATTTAATAGCCGAGACATGTAAATACTTTGCATTACATTTTGAATCCACTACCCCAAAAGAGCTCTAATTTACAGACAGAAATGTCAAAAATGTTACAGCTATCCCCGGTCTCCCCTACTGGTACCGAAAAAAAAGAAGATTTATTCATAACACACGTGAAAAGACCCAGGAAAACAGAGTTAACAATAAAAACGATAACAAAATAACGCTGAAAACCGATAAAAACCCTGAAAACTATACATTTCACACCTGAGTCTCAACTCCCTCCCTAACAGAGGGAAGACTGCAGCATTTGTGTAAAAAAACGTTTATATTTAAAAAGAAGTTATTGTGCCTATGCATAAAATGACTAAATCCTAGATTGTTAATTCAATACTTTTTTAAATCTTTGAATTAATCTTCAAAGTTTCTAATTAAATTTTCATTTAAATCATTTTGCATTAAAACTTACAACATTGCATAACTGTGCAAATACTGACTGTAAGTCATAGAGCTCTCACCTACATCTTATCAGATGCAGCTGAAAGCAGGGATTTGGATTTTGTTTTTGACACGACAGCAAAGTTCTCAGCTGTGTCAGCAGAGCAGGCCTGCATCAAAAGAAACAATTGGTAATATGAGCAGAAGCCAAAATCAATTATTCACAACCCATAAAAATAGTTGTTGTGTTGGATGCACAACGTGGAACTGCAGAACTTTATGTATTTAATGACTTCTTGAAGTTAAATGGTTGTTCCATATCTGCAGATGCCTGAAAACAAACTGAATGATTGGTCCAGAGTAGACTGTGGTGTCCATGGATACTATAAATTTTATACTAACTTTACACAGCTGTTTAAATCCATAAAGGGTTGCAAACCTCAGAGCCACAGCAGTATAGGCCGACTGATTACAGTCTGATAAGCGAGAACAAAACTGCACTAAAATGCTAATTGTTTTCTGATTTTTTAAGTTATAAAAAAATGCTGAACTGCTGCACTGGATCTTTAAACCCTAAATAAACCAGTAAGACTGCTGAAATTGCGCACTGTGTACACACCTTCATTGAACTTCGCTTGTGGGGCTTGTTGTTTCTATCAGACACCACACAGAAACTTTTCTTTTTTTCCCTCACACATCAGACTTCATACATGATCCTCTCCAAATGCCTGCAGAAGATTAACATTCATTTAAACCTTTCAGACCTTTTTGATTCATTTTACAGATGAACTGAACCAACCTTGAAATTAGCACAGAGCTGCAGAGCTGTATGACTGACTGGCTGAGCCTAAAAGTGCAACACAGTAATGGTAAATGGCGCTTCACTAGTCCCTAAGGACCCCAAAGCACTTTACACATCCACACATTCACACACTGGTGATGGCAGCTACATTGTAGCCACAGCCACCCTGGGGCGCACTGACAGAGGCGAGGCTGCCGGACACTGGCGCCACCGGGCCCTCTGACCACCACCAGTAGGCAACGGGTGAAGTGTCTTGCCCAAGGACACAACGACCGAGACTGTCCGAGCCGGGGCTCGAACCAGCAACCTTCACATAAGGCGAACTCCCAACTCTTGAGCCACAATCGCCCTGATAAAGTCCTCTGCTGTCTGTGGAAACTGGTGGTTTCTATCATTGCTTCTTTTTTCTCCCCTTAAGGAGCTTTAATTTTGCTAAAGTTAAACATGTTAAGTGTTTAAAATGCAATATTAAAATGATCTGAGACTTTTGCACATCTTTTTGGGGCCTTCTTTGTTATTTTTTATTTGTTTGGTTTGTTTGTTTTTAATCATGTGCTCTAGATGGCAGTGTTTGCTCAGCTTTGGTAATAAGCAACTCAAATTAGATCACTGGATAAAAGAGTTAAAACTACTGTCAAACTGAAACGTCGTCTCACTGCAGAACAACCAAGAATTTGATTGTTACATTTTGGTCTTCTCCCAGGAAACAATGAAACACATATATGCTAAAAGCTGAAATATAACTCAGAATATAATATTAGTGTTTAGGTTTCAACACTGTTTTGAAATAAATACCAGCTCTTTAGTATGTACCCTTGTGACTGTGTATGTCTACATCACAGAAGTAGACATGCTGAATAAAGGCCTTTGAGTATTATAATCGTCCTGAGCGGGAGAAGCGTTGCAAAGTGAGACCTCGTATCCACTCATAGTAGTACGAAATCACCCAAGATGTAAAAGAGTGATAGGATCAACTAAATGCAGTGGGCAGTAGTCTGTTTTATCTAAGTTTAAAAAAATAAAAGACCACAATACTACATTTTGCTCTACAAGGGCCTGATATGCTCTTCTCAGAGACTACATCAGGTAAAAACATAATTCTTTGTCTTTACATTCATCAGGTCCCAATCAGCCCAAATAGCAAAGAGAAATTAAAAAGGCATGAAAGAGTTCGGGTCTTAGGAGGTTAAACACACACACAATATTGTTTTTTGTCTTAATGATTAATACAAGTTAAAAATCACCTGAAAGTTGCAGGAAACAACATTTTTAGCCCTGACTTCAATGAGCTAACAGATTCCACACACATCAGGTGTGAAGGGTTTTTCCACATCTGGGGAGCATGAACACTAAATGCAGTTTGGCTTTGCTTCATCCTAACCCTGTTCCTGATGACCTGTAAAACTATTAGCACGACTTTTAAATCTCTCCTTTTATACACAGGGAGCCATTGCAGCGATTTGATGACTCGTGTCATATGGTCCATTTTCGTGGTGTTGATTGGTTTTCAGTTGCCTACTGAAAAAATATATATATAAAGTTTTTCTGTAACTTTTTTCACCAGTAATCCCTTAAGTCTTGCAATATTGTTAATTAATAGGCTAACTTAGGAGTGTCAGTTTGTGCTGTTGGGATGCATATTTTAAAAATGCGTTATAGACAAAGTTATAATTATTTTGAAGTTTCTTTGCAGAGAACATGTCCAGCCATCCATAACGAGCCATCAGACTCCAAAATAGATTTATCTTAAGAAATCACTACAGATGGTCAAATTTACAGTAAATGATCAATTAAGTTATGAACTTGCATTGCTTGATGGTGCTGTCATTTTCAGGGAGAGTGTGCTGTACTACTACATACAAGTTTATTTTCTTTTCCCTCTACAAGGCCTGGTTCTGCCGGAGGTTTCTTCCTATTAAAAGGGAGTTTTTCCTTCCCACTGTCGCCAAAGTGCTTGCTCATAGGGGGTCATATGATTGTTGGGTTTTGCTCTGCATCTATGAAGCGCCTTGAGGCAACTTTTGTTGTGATTTGGCGCTATATAAATAAAATTGAATTGAATTGAATACAATGTGTTAACCACTGGCTTTGTTATACACAGTTTTTCACCCATGTCATCCATCAAAACAGAGAATCCTCCCCGTGATTTCTTCATGTATGAAAGAAATACAGCAGTAAACTTTAAGATGCAACACAACAGGCAGTCAAAGATTTATTGTGTCTGTTTGTACACGTAAACCTCCTCAGTTGAAGAACCTCTGAAATCTCAGTTTGAACTTCTCAAACTCGCCGCTGCTCTTCAGCTTCTCTGGCAAGCCGCTCAACTGCATGAGCGCTTTGTGAGCGTCGTCAAACAGCTCCTCACCGAGCGCCTCCTTCACTCGCCCTCTCCAAGCAATCAGCTTCGGACGGCCTTCAAACCCATCTACACCAGTTCCAAGAGGCTGTAAAACACACATTGGGAAAGGCAGTTATTAGTATGTGGGATCTATTCCTGTTCAAAAATTCAAACCTTTTTGTTCCTATATACATAATTTAGATCCTAAAATGTAGCTTTTGAGCATGTAGCCATCAACAAAAACAACTCTGACATCTTGGGCTGAAAATGTGGGAGAAATAAGGTGTCATGTGTGGCTGTGTGGCATGCAGGATCAAGGACCCATGGAACGTAAGCAGCAGCTTTATTTGCTGGAAAAATCCTCCACAAAATAAACATACAAAAAAAAACAAACAAAACAAAACCCTGAACATGGAAACTAAGAACTAAACACTAGGAAATGAGGATCACAGAACTAAGAATGACAGAAACCAGAAAAACTGAGACACCTACAGCACATGAAACAACACGACAACAGGCAAAGGAAAACACAGGGCTTAAATACACAAGGGAGCAATGAGGGAAAGAGACACAGCTGGGAGTAATCAAACATAACGAGACGGGGAGGAAGCAAAACTGAAAACATTAACAAAGGACGCGAGACTGTCAAAGTAAAACAGGAAACACGAGACGGGCGCAGAGACACGGAATTGACACTGAAATAAGGAGAAGCACAGACATGAGAACATAACTTGACTAGGACACAAGGAACACAGGAGAGGCACAGAGACAGAAACCTAAAGACCAGGAATCCAAGAATATAACTTAATCAAGAAACACAAATAGAAGTAATGACAGAAGCTGTGGTACCTGCATGATCTCCACTACAGCCATCTGCCACAGAGATTTTGTCCCCGAGGATGAACTGTTTGTTCTGGAGGAATTTCTCCTCCAACAGGTTGAGCGACTGCTTCATATTTCCAAGAGCAGCATCGATCGTCACCTCCGGGACTTCAAAACCCATGATGACCAGAAACAGAGTTTACTCAAACAGACACAAAGATCAGTAAGCAGCAGTACTGATCCAGATTGGCAGCTTATAGTGGCCGGAAGACCAGTAGGTATTTGTTAGCATGGTCAGAATATGACAACATAAAACACGAACATGGTAAGGAATCATATGAGTATGTTAACTTTTGCAGCTTGTTCTCTAATGTGTACCTTTATATTGTTTTTGTATATATTTTGTATATTATTCTCTTGTCTATTATTTATATTTTATTTCAGCACAGTTGGTGTGGAGCACACACAAATTCATTTTACGTGTACAATGATAATAAAGGGTTATTCTACTCTATTCTATTCCATTGTATTCTGTTCTATTCTGTTGTAACCTCAGAGAACAGTTGGGCTTAAGGAGAGCTTCACAGAGCTGCTAACATGACTGTAGCAACATTAATAGTAGAGGAAGAAGGATATTAAGTATTATATACCTTATAAAATCAGCTACAGATAAGAACTAATCGAGCTGATGAAATGTGTCATGTGAGGACGCAGCACTTGGTCGAACTGGGACACGAACCCTGAGCAGGAAGACCTTTTGACAGTGACCTCTGAGGTTCGCGTGCTGCCAGGACAAATATTCATTGGCACGGGCTCGCTGCTGCAGGCCGGCAGGAAACCAGTGATCTGCCACTGACCCTGAGTGTTTCTGCACAAGGTACTTCAGGATTGCAGTACTGCAACACAAGACAGAACAGAACAGAAACTAATGATGTTTTAACGACAGGAAATGTGACAGAAACTCTGCTAAAACTGAAGCGCAGAGTGCCTGGATGGTCATTTTGTTCAATTAACTGCAGAATCATCCATTATTGTTTTTCTGATAATAGCACTATTAAGTGTTAATAGTACTAACAGCAGCATTAAACCATTAGATCTTCATCATTAGTAACTTACTGTGAACAAATGAACCGACCAGACTCCCAAAGCAGCTTCAGGCAGCAGCTTGAAAAAGAATCAAACTATTTGAAACAAAGCTGAGCGGAAACTCGACGCCCTGCTGCACCTCTCTGACAGGGTGAAGCCTCCATCCTTCATGACAGGAATCTTCGCCACGATGTTGAGTTTCCCAAACTCACTGCTGTACTGCTGCCCTGACACAAACACGTGAAATTCACAGACGTGCTGAAGTTGTTTGTGTTGGCATGTTTCCATCATGTGGAGAATGCAGAAATAATAAAGACAAAAATGTCAAACTGGTCTCAATTCCAATGGATTTAATGACTCATAATCCCCCTTTTTCTTCTTTGTATCTGCTATGAAACAGTTTTCTTTCTTTTCTTACTTTTCTTTCCCCAGTACGTCTCCATTACACACAGTCAGGAAAGGAAAAGTTGTGCATCAAGACTTAATGTAAATCTAGCTTTCTGGGTGAAATGTGAAAAAGAAAAGCAGCCCAAAGGTGCATTTTTTGTTATTGTTAATGGTCACAGCACAAATGAAAAAGCATGCAGGACATTTTAGTCCCCTGAACTCTTGAAGAGTCTTTGTGTAGAGTTGCAGAGCTGCAAACTTCCAAGTTCAAAGCCCGCTGATCCCTCAGCTGTGTAAAGCTGGTCAGTAGCATTCTGTTAATCTCCAAACTGTAAATAATAATTACCATTTTACTGCAGAAAGTGAGCTGCTGTGAGATTACCTGCAATCAGGTCGACATACTTGAACTCAAAGGGAATCTCGAGCGCTTTGGCAAACAGGAAGACGGCGCGGCAGGGTGGCGAGATCAGGTCGAGATAGAGCTCCATCATGTCGGAGAGTGAAGGCTGCAGAAGTTTCGTCTCCACCGACCTTCCTCTGTTTTCTCACTCCTCTTCTATCCGGCCTGTCTGTCCAGAACTCCACCTCTCCTTCCACTACACCTCACTGACTTTTAAGTGGTGCCAGCTATTCAAAGCAGGAGGTCACTGCGACAGAGTGAGCTGAGCTTTGCCCTTAGCTTTGCCACCATTTTTTAAAAATGCTGAGATTATCACTTTTACCTACTGGTGCTTGCAATCAGATGCACATTCTCAGGGCAGCAACTATATAATTGTCATGAACTGTGTGGAGGCAGATGAGGACCCAAACGCAAAACTCACGGAGACAGGAACTGAACTCAAAATCACTGCTTTATTGCAGGCCTTAACACGAAACAGAATTAAACCGGGAATACTAACAAAAGACCGAGGGAACACAGAAAGCCACACAGGTTCGGGGAGGAGACATTGACAACGCGACACCGAACTGAGGGAGACATGCACATAAATACACAGAGAGTTAACGAGGGAAGTGGAAGCACACAGGGAACACAGCTGACACAGATAAACATAACGAGACATGGCAGGAGTGAACCACACTGACGGGAGACTGTCAAAGTAAAACAGGAAGTACACAGAGGTGCAGACAGGAGGAGAGAGCACAGACATAACGGGCTGGGGAAAACATCAAATGAAACACGAGGGGAAACGAGGACTCACAGATACACAGAGGGGCACACAGGGGGTAATCAAATAAGGAACATCTTTAACAGAACCTAGGAACCACGGCATAAGGAACAAAATACAAGAAAACTAAGAATGCTGGGCCAACATGGCCCAGGACCATGACAATAATAATACCAGCCTGAAGTTCCTGACACAACTTCAAGCTAGAAGATTTGGATTTAACACTTTTCTGTGCAACCACTCACTGAAATAAACTGCTGGAACAAATCACCCATGAGGTATACAACTTTAACTCCACTGATTAAGCTAATTATGATTTATGGCTCAAGAAGGTTGTAAAGTAAAGCTCAGCAGCATTCCTAGTAGATCAGCTGATCTCAAAGCTAGCCACATCAGCTAACGGTTTCTACATAACCACTGGGAGATGTCATATGGAGCGGGCTGTTTAAGCAGCCTTAATAAGCCCGCAGTTGTCACGCATCTATGAGCCGTTTTGCATGGAGGAGTCCCAGGACAGGACAACATGGGAATTTTCTTCTCTCTAAAAAACAACTCATGGTTGGGAACTCAAACGAACATCCATCCATCCTCTTATCAGCTTCATGCGGGGATTGAAACTAGAGGACAATTTAGAATCACCAAGTAACCTACCCCAACTAATTGTATGTCTTCGGACTGTGGGAGGAAACCAGAGTACCTGGAGAGAAGCGGCATAAACACAAGGAGAACATGCAAACCTCCACACATAAAGTCTCCAGCCAAACTGTGGAGTCAAACTGAGGACCTTCTTGCTGTGAGGCAACAGTGCTAACCACCACACCGCCCACATAACTCTCTGTAAATGTAAATGTTCTGTAGCAAAACGACGGTGATTATTTGCAATAGTACCAGAACAGGCTTAAAGATGTTTATTTTCACACAGGTGACGGACTCATAACCACTTTTTCTTTCTCACTTTTGACAGGATTTTGTTCAGCTTTCTGCAGAAGCTCCTGTGTCTGATTCCTGAGGGAGAAACAGATTTTACACGCTGCACAGGTCACACATAAACAGGACAAGATTAGGAATGCTACATTTACTACCTTAAGATTCTTTGCTGAACGTTAACACCTCATGTTTACAGAGACTAAAACACAAGAAAAATGCTAAATATGTGCAGCACACACTAGGAAGGCCACGTTAGAAGAATCATGTTATAAAACTGGAAGGAGGAATTTGTTAGCAAACAGCTGCTTATTTCCACATTCATCAAAGTGATATTACCACTCAGTGTCTTTGGTTTGTCTGCAGTCGTCTTTTAACATCTGCAGATTCACTTATAAGTGAGATCAACCCATAAAATAGCCCCATCCCTTTGTTCTTCTTCCTTCACTCTTTATTCTTATTTAAAGGAAAATAATTTAGGTGCTGAACTACTTTTCTAAATATCTGGCATTCATGCAGAAAGGGCAGAACGTTTGAGGCCCAGGACACTGACTTACTCTACTGTGTGTTAAACTTGAAGCCTCGTTTAGTGAGGAATGCATTGTTGTTCAGCTACTTTGATGAGAAGTGTTAACAGCCATTCTGGCTCTGTTAGGACTCGGGCCTCGCAGGGCTCTGATCCAGCTCACTGAGCTGCTGAGAGGAAACAGCTTCAATGAAAACAAGAGATCAGCTCCCAGCAGAGTCCGCACTGTTGTTTTCACAAGTCATGAGAGTATGACACACAATCCAGTGAAGAGCGGCTCCAGTACCTGACTGGCATGAGGCCAGAGGTCATCTTCAGAGCACGGCGGTGCTCTCCAGGATCTCCAGCAGCCTCTGCACCTTCCACTGATTCTCAGACGACTTCTCTGCGTCCTGCAGATGACAGAAAATACAAAGCTTTGATGATGACTGAGAGACATCTCAGTGGACAGAGAAAGTTTTACTCAAATATCTGATCTAGTTGAATATTAAATATTCTTAAAACGACTACCCAGTACATTTGTGAGAATCTAACAGATTATAGTTCTCAGTAGTGGATATGCTAATGCATTAAATTATATATAAATATAATTCTTTTTTTTTCTTCTAACTGTAGGTTTTACTCCATTTTTACTGCTGTATTTCAGCTCTTACTAAAGTCTAACTATGTCTTGTGTGTTTTTAAGATAATAATTGATATTTTTCTGTTTGATCCCAAACACTTTTCTCCTCTGGGAGGCAAAAAGACAACTTGATGTTTTAAACTTACCTGTAAACATCACATTCTCCAACCTTTCAAAAGAAACGCTGCAAATTCAAATGTTTTTAAATAAACCATCATTTGTTGTCTTTGTGACATCTGTCTTTAATTTACAAACAAATACTCTGAAAATAAAGAAATATCATAAGTTCTGAATATAAATCTTTACTTTGTCTATAACTCTTGCACCACTTGATGCGTGTGTTAAGAATATAAATGGGATGTTTGCCTTCTCTTGATCAAACGCAGCTCTCGTGGACAGTAACCGATATTTTCCTGCCCTGCAGCTGCCACACATATCCAGAGTTTTCAGGGGCACTAAAACAGCGGCACTGATACCCTGACTGTGTTTTACCGACAGGATGTGTCCGAGAATGATGGCTGCGTCCTGCTTGACACCCTCCAGCTTCAAATTCTTGCACCTGACTTTCTGGATCTGGTCTGAGAGTGAAGTTATCCTGGCTGCTTTTTGACGACACTCCTCGTGTACTAAAGACAGACTCTGGCTGAAAACAACGGTTAAACACTCGGTTAGAGCGTAGCTCAGTTTAAATGTGTGACGAGAGATCAGATGATCTCTGGTTAAAGTCTATGTGTGCATACACGTACGTAGCACAATTTACAGGTTACTGACAATAAACTGACAAATGAGATCGTGACCTTGAACGCAATTTAAGTGAAGACCCATTTGGGATGCTGTGTTTAAGCATCAAACTTTCACTAAACTGTAGACGGACGATGGCCTTTCACCCTGGCATAAAATCATTAGTCCTTCAGCCAAATGAGCTGAAAATGTGTTTAATAGCCTGAATCTTTACTTTTAATGTAAGTCTGTCAGTCGGTACTAAAATAAATATGTCTGATCCTGTTCTGTGGACATTTAAAAAGACATTTGTCTTCTACCTGAGAGTCTTGATTTTAGCCAGTGTGCGCAGCTTATCCAACGTACAGTCCTTCAGCTCTGTAGTCAACTGCTGGCACTGCTCTCTTAGCTCATCTACGTTCTGAAAAATGGAAGACAGTGAATGATTTTAGTGATTATTGTGCTTTAATTAATGATATTTAATGTTACTTTTATTTCATAGTCATAAACAATATCAAGCTCAATGCTGGGAGCTTATATATTTCAGGCGTTCTCGTTGCAGAAGCTGCAAACATAATGATTTCATACATCCAATCAGATAAGACATCAATTTTCCATCTTCTTCTTGGGTTTGACCTTTGACACTAAAACAGATATCTGTGTAAGTGCAAAACACTGAGACCAGTGCTTGGTCCTCACAGGAAATGGAAGACATGCGCTGTTCATTTCTTATTTGATGTAGAGAAAAAAATGTAATAAAAAATACTGCAAATTCTTAAAAGTCTCAAAAATACTGCTAACTTCTTAGGAAGCAGCGACTTTGAATTATAGGTATAAGTTTGTTTTTTCAGTCCTACTTAAAATCACTCTCATCAGTTGACTGTCTTCTTTTAAAAAAAACTGAAACTGAGTAGATTTATATAAACTTTCAGTCTCAAACCCGTTTGGGGAAGCTGCTGTGAGCTGTCCGCAGTTCACTTTGAAGGCGCTTTAATAAGAAACATCCAGTGTCTTAGTGAGGTGACATTACTGTCATGAACAGCTGTCCTCTCACCTTCTTGAGGATGGATTTCTGCTGAATAATCTTAATGAAATCTTTCTCCAGTTCATCTTGTTCAGAACAAAGATCCCTCTGTCTGGCTTGCATGGCGTCTACGTCCTCCTGCAGGGGCACCAGCTCACTCTTCAGAAAGTGGAGCTGCTCCAGCCGCTCTGCGTGCTCAGCCCTGTTTTTCGTAAGTATTTTGTCAGTCTTCAGCTTTACAGAAGGCTCCACGATGCTCTGCAATCTCTCAACCTTCCTGGTGAGTGGACGAGAGAGAATAATGGATGAATATTTATTGCTTGTTGTGAAGAAACAGTCAGACCCGGACTGGACTTCACCTGTCCATCTCCACCTGTGCTGCCACCGTCACTGTTTTGGTGGCAATGTCATGCTCTTCCTTCTGTTTTTCCAGCTGCTTCCACAGAGACTCCACGGCAGACAGACGCCACTTCACTGAAATCAGGTCCTTCTTCTGCTGCTCCAACTTTTCCACTGAGGGGAGGAGAGGAGTGTACAGGTAGCAAAGAGATTATTGATGCATGCTGGGTAATCCAGGTAAGGAAATCTAAAAAGTTGATTCTGAAACTAAGCCTGTGGCTCACAATAGTGCTAGTTTTAGTCGTTTCTAAGGTTTGGGATTTAATGACGTAACAATATGTCTCCCTGAGATAGAGAAGAGATGACGCGCCACTCGAAGGTGTTTGAAACAGTGTGTAAGCACCACCTGTTCAGTGGGGACCGTGACCACACTGTCCTCACTGCTTCTTACATTTTATTTTTATTTTAAATTTCTCTATTTGACATCACACTGTAAACAGCTCTTTACTAAGTTATTGCATCTATAGGTATCCAACGTTTGTACATACACACACCGGCCATTTCATTAGTTACACCTTGCTAGTACTCAGTGTTGGAGCTATTTGTTCTTATTTTTTATTATTTTGAAATTAGTTAAAGTTTGTTGTTAGTTTACTTATATTTTGGGGTTTATTTACAAGTTATTTGTTGGTTAATATTTTGTTTCAAAGTTTGTTTGATGTTACTTTGTTAAATTAGTCAGGAAGAGCTGTAGGGCCATTTTGTTTTCTATAAATAAAGAGACTGGTAGAGGACCAGCATGCACTGGGGTGGGCCTATGGTTTTTTGCCAGAGCAGGAGAAGCAGCAGGAAGTAACAAAAAAAATGGATCTTGTTATTCCTTGCCAAACTGGATAAATAAACCATAAAAACGCAACTTTCAAGTTTGGACAGTGGACTTCTTTTGCCTGCGTACGAAATAGTATCTCAGTGCAGCAGTGGCTTGTGGACTTTTAATTGTGGGATGTTTGGTTTGTCAAACAAAAGGAATTGCCACTACACTCAGATTAAACTCCTCTTGCCTTAAGCGATGCCTTAATTCTTCATGGCATGGACTCAACTGTAGCTCATCTGCTATCATCGAAGTTCTGTGCATTCAGAGATGCTCTTCTGCATACCTGAGTAGTTATTTGAGTTACTTTTGCCTTATTATCAGCTCAACGTGGCATTATATCCCAGAGAATTCACCGGATATTTTCCCTTTTTTAGACCATTCTCCGTAAACCCTAGTATTAGCTGTGTGGGAAAATCCCAGGACATCAGAGGTTTCTGAAATACTGGGACCAGATCATCTGGCACCAACAACCACGCCACAATCAAAGTCACTTAAATCCCCTTTGTTCCCCATTTATGTGCTCGGTTTGATTTTCAGTCGGTCATCTTGACCATGATGGTTAGATGACGCCTCACGGAGTGTGTGGAAAAGTCTGCTTAGTGTGTGGAGAGAGACTGAACTAGAGTTAATCATTCTCACATCGCAACAACAAATCACTGAGTCACTGCCATGCGAGTGACTGATTAGATATTTGTGTTAAAAAGCAGCTGCAGAGGTGTACCTAATAAAGTGGCTGATGAGTGCACATGGATATCTTTCCCCTTTCAAAGAGCTCCTCAAACAACAACAGTGTAAACCCAGGAAGTGCTCTGATGTGCTTCCTGTCCTGTTTTCAGGTACTGAAGAATTAATTTGTAAGAATATCAAAGAATTTCTTTGGTCTCATTAATAATTAGCTTTTTCCTATTGGTGCTGCTGTCAAAATGTTCTCACCCTCTATCTTGTTCTCTGACTTAAGCTCTTCAATCCGCTCACGCATCTCCTGCAGCTCCTTGCTGTGCTGCAGCATCAGGTTGTCTCTGTTGCGTTTGGCTTCCTGATGCTCATTCTCCAGCTGCTCCAACAACTCAGTCACCTTCTTTTCTTTTGCAGTCAGGATGCGTTTCAGGTGACTAGTCTGGATTTTTGAGTCCTCCTGCAGCACGGCGAATTCAGAGACGAGCTCCTGGTATTCTTTCTCCATCTGCTCTTGTTTAGGCCGACAGCTGCAGGTTGAAGAGGGACACGGCAGGCTCAGGGATTAGAGTCAAGAATCTAGTTTGATCTTTGTTATACATACAGTGTGCATCATTGCATTCACTTGTTCACCTAATTGTTGCTCAAGGCCGCTTTAAAAACATTTACAAGGAGAACTGGCTCCTTGAAGGCAACACTTAAAGAAATGTGGGGAGGGGGGGTGCCTCAAAACTGTTGCCTAGTTCTGCACTTTAAATTAATTCTCTGTTATATTTAACATAAACATAGTATTCTCTCAATTTTATTTGCATACTACACTATTTGCTTCCCAATAATCTAAATTTCGAGATTTAGGTTCAAATAAAGAGCCAAACCTTTTCATTGAACTCAAAGGTTTTCTCATGAAATATTTATTCATACACTTAACATGTTGGCATTAGCGAGTAAACAACACTGAAGGGAAAAGCTCAAATTGTTTTTGATAAAATTAACATTAATATGTTAAAAGTAGGAAAGAAAGATACAATTACACTCATATTTCACTGTACTGAATGAACTCTTACGGATTTATTTCGATAAAGGTTAAAGAGAAATAGACTTACGTATCCAGCTGCTCCTCTAGATATCGAATTTGTTTCAAATATAAGGCCATTTCTTTATCGGAAGCCATTTTATCTGCTGTGCTTGCTTTTTTCTCCTATTTTCCGGTTTTATTAGTTATTTAACTAGCTTAAGCAGAAAACGCTAACTGCAGACAAACCGTTAGGCTACTGTCCTTGTTACTAAGGAACTGACCGCACCGGAAGTTCTCAAGTCAAACTTTACTCGTTAATTAAACGTTAAATATTATTAAATCGATGTTATCTATTTTATCCGATATCAGTGCCATTTTCTTCTTTGTGCATATCTTCATTCCAGTTTATGGTGTTTTTCAAAAGAAAAAAAAAGACGAAGAAGAAAAGGAATAGGTTGTACAGTGATGCTTTCAGGGACCGTTTGTCAGATCAGTTTTCACAATCTAACTTCAATATTATGTGGTTGCGTTTATTTATTTATATTCGCTATTTTGATGTTTTAGCCTTTTATTATTTCTAGTTTAAAATTTATATAGAAATATATGTAAGATTTTCATATTTCTTAAATAAGAAAAGAATATTTTACAATTCCTGTTTTATTTTATACTTATTATAAATTAACTTTTTTCTATGTTATATAAATTTCTTTTCCATACTGTAATATTTAAAAAGCAATACAAACCCCCATGAAACAGTGCCAACACTGTGATCATCATTAGTTGATTATACATACAATACACATGTCTGTGAAGGTTCTCAGTCATCCAGGTCATTGTAGTCAAAGGAGCTTGCAAAGAAAAGCGTCTGGACTTCTTTAAGTTACCTGAAGACTTTTGTCCCTCTGTGGGGGGACACTCCCACTAGGTTTAAATCTGGGACTCCCTACCATTTGACCTTAGAACTGAAGAAGCTTCTCGGATGAGAGGTGAAACGTCTTCAAGTAACTTAAAGAAGTCCAGACGCTTTTCTTTGCAAGCTCCTTTGACCATACAATACATAGTGACTGCAATTTATCTTTAACATCTATGCTTTTAAGCTGCTGATGTCATCTTTTTCTTTAGTTTATTTCTTTTATATTTGGATGGATTTGAGTTCACATGTGTTTTCTTTTGTTTTTTCATCCTGTTTTTGTTCCTTTCCTCTCCCTCGCTGATTGTTTTCGAATACACCATGTCACATAGCACACTGAAATGAAAGGTTTCCCATTCCTAGTCTGGATGGATAACAGCCAACTCAAAATAGAAGAATAAGCCCAGATCTTGCTGCGTGGATGATTTAATAGTAGTTAGACTCTGGTAATAACTACACTTGCACATCAAATTGTAGATATGAAGAATAAAACACACATATATAGTCAGACAGTATGTCAGATTGACTTGAACATCAGTAATTGCTTGATTTATTGTCAAGGTTTGTCTTATGATTGGAAAATGCAATGAGGTGGCTAATCTCTGTCTTATCTTACCTGTCCTTCCTGTTCTTGAACTTAATCAGTGGTTTGCACCTTGTTGTGAACTCAAGATGATGACATGCCGACCTCCTCAGCAGCAGATGTTGTCTTTTGTCTCTCTTTGATCCTCATATTTAAAATCCTGGAGAAAAGCTTTACACTCTAAACTCAGCACTTCGAATCAAGCTCAAACATCATGTTTACTTTATTTGTTTGAAATGAAGAAATAGGCCTTCTTCATGTCCAATTAGTTTTGAGGATTTGACAATGTGGCAGTTGTACAGTGGCAAAATTACACAATTGTGTATTTATCCAACAAATTATAGACTTAACTGTATAACTCAGTTAATTAGATTGGTTGTGTACTCATTAATCACTCATTCATTAACATTTTGTAAGAAAGACTGAAGACAATCGGTGTGACTGTCTCACAAAGGGAGATTTAAGTGGGTATTTTTAGAGATATTTTCCAGTTGGATGCATTTCCAAGTCACCACCAACAGAGGTCAGCAGAGACGCTGGGATCCTCGTTATTCCCCTTTGTGTTCACAACATGTTTGTGTGCATGTTAAGCTGGAGGCAAATATTTGGACATAGGAAATAGTTTGATGGCTGACCCAAAATGAGCCTTTCTTTAAACGTTAGTGCACTATTACTGGAACTGGGAATCCTTTGTTAACGTTTCAGGACTTTCATGGATCATTATCAGCTGATGACTTTCCAGATGATTCGTTTTCTGTCTCCTCAAACACTGATGGTACCCAACAACCACCCTGGGGTCAGAAAATAAAGTTTACTGATGTTTCTAAAAGAGGCAAACGCCATAAAAAGATATTAAAGTACTTCCAGCTTGCTATTTCAACTCTCTGAACCATCCCTGACAAATGGCAGTTAAGAGAAGCTGTGGAAGTCATGACGAAGTCATTACTGAAGCTTTTCACATAAACTGCACATCAGCTTATATGGTACGTATATGAAACAGTAGCTGGAGAGCTTGA
This sequence comes from Neolamprologus brichardi, assembly GCF_056152115.1. Lineage (NCBI taxonomy): Eukaryota > Metazoa > Chordata > Actinopteri > Cichliformes > Cichlidae > Neolamprologus > Neolamprologus brichardi. Next base: position 34,038,217 of record NC_142115.1, read on the forward strand.
AGGAGGCATGGTGCTCAGACAGGTCTACAAGGAAGTGTTATAAGGAAGAAATCCATGTTTAAATTAAGTCTAAATTTATTGCTGTCTTAGTTATTACCCTCTTGGGCTTTTTGGCTTTACCGCCACCTCTTTCTGTAATATGCAGTTCTGCTCCTGTGTTTCAACCTGTTATCTTTCTGTTTTGTTTTGTACAAATAAGCCAGCAAAGTGTAGATAATAGAATAAAAAGTATACAAATTCCATCTTTCCAATACTTGACCTAAATTCTTTCACGTTCTCAGAAAACAAACCTTCAAGTGGGAAAAAGCTTAAACTATTTGGAATCAACACATATGTGTAAAAAATAACAATAATTCGCTTTATTAATTTCTTTTACTCTCAAACTCACCAGGTTTTAAGAGTTACTTACCAACAACCTTCCTGTGTGCATTTTGATAATTTGAGAGGAATTTTCATTTTTAAAAAACACCTAAAGCTGAACATTTGTTAACGTTCATTGTAACATTGGTTTACAAGTTCAAAACTTCAGCGAAAGAAAGAAAGAAGCAGCTGTTGTGTGCCCACCTTATTACTAAATTAGGCAGAGCACTCTGAATTGAATCAGGACATAAAGCACGGTCTTTATCTTGCTTTATTGAATACTGTCCATCTAACAACTAGCCACTTAACGGGGCCTCCTTCGGACCACAACATCCGGTTCAAAGGTCATCACATTAAGACATAGCCATATCAATACATGACATCCCCCTTTTCCTTAGATTCAAACTTTAGTCTTAATAACTTTGATGTCTTTTTTTTTTCTCTTCAACATTGAACATTTTTTTCTTGTCTTACTTTCTAACAATTATATTTTCTAACTGTCTCACCACACGTACCCCTTTTTTTTTTCCAATATATACATGTCGACATACACATATGAACTTGCAACTTGAAACTTGCCCATTTTCAGTTACCTCTTCACCTTAACATATTATAGTTTATTTCACCACAAAATCACGAAACCTCTCAGGTATCTTTTTAGCCCTTTGTGATCTACTTGATCTCGCTGGCCCCTGGGAGCCCTCTTGTGGTGTTGGAGTGAAGATGTCAGTCTTTGTGGGTGTTTCACCTTCCTCCCTTTCAGGTATTGTGTCGTAGTGTCCTTCTCTAGTCTCATTTGTCTCGCATTTCTTCACATGTGTGGTGTTCCGGTGATAGCGAGCTCCTGTTGGTGATTCAATAATGACTTGGTTTCCAGTTCTGCTTACAACTTTGTGTGGTGTTGCGTTGAATGGTGTTGTAAACTTGTCCACTTTGTCTTGTTGAACCAGCACTGTGTCTCCCGTGTCAACTTTTGAATACTCAGCTCCCCTTCGTTCATCAGCATAAATCTTTGATTTTCCTTTCTGTTCAGCGTCTCTGTCACGCACGTCTAACTCTGTTGTTTTTGCCTCACCGATGTTCGGTAACTTTCCTCTCATTTTGCGGTTGAACAGGAGTTCTGCTGGACTTTTGCCCGTGGTTGGATGTTCAATGCTGCGATACACTGTTACATATTTTCTTAGCTCTCGCTTCCAGTCAAGTCCTTCGGCTTGTGCAATCCTGATTCTTTTCATCAATGATGCATTTTGCCGTTCCACTTCTCCATTTGCTTGAGCCCATTTTGGTGTAGTTCTTATATGTTTGATTCCATTAGTTTCACAATATTCTCTGAACAGCTCAGATTTGAACTGTGGGCCGTTATCAGATTTCATGGTAACTGGTAGCCCATGTCTGCTAAATATACAGTCAATAGAGTCAATGACTTTTTCAGCAGTTGTAGATGACATTACATCATACTCATAGTACCGACTGTAGTAATCTATCAGTACAAGTATTGAGTGGTTCGAAGGTAGCGGTCCCAGTAGGTCTACCGCCACATCTCGCCATGGTCCATCCGGTAAAAGTGTGTTTCTCAGTGGTTCAGGTGGATCTGGTCTGGCTACTATTTGACATCCGTGACAAGCTTTACAAAACTTTTCTGCAGCTTTGTCCATCCCTGGCCACCAAACTTTTGTTCTGAGATGCTGTTTGGTTCCAACAATTCCTAAATGTCCTTCATGAGCTAGTGAAAGTGCTTGAGCTCTGAGGTTTTCTGGCAATACAATTCGAGTTCCCCGCAAAACTATGTAGCCGATGACACACAGTTCATTTGCAATGGGAGCATATGTTTTGCATTTTTCAAAATGTCCATTTTCAATAGCTCTTCGCACTTCTGTTAATTCTGAGTCTGTAGCAGAGGCTTCTTCAACCTCTTTTGTTGTGAGTGCTTTTGGAGCAGCATTAACTGCAACAAATCTCACATATTCTTCAGATTCATGCTTATGTATCTCTTTTGACGTGGTGTCAGACAGCAGTCTTGACAGTGAATCCGCAATGTTTTGTTTTCCCGCAATGTGCACTACTTTAAAATCATATGGTTGTAGTCTGAGAACCCATCTTTCTATGCGTGCACAAGGTTTAGATCTCTGGCTATATATGACCTCTAATGGCTTGTGGTCTGTGATGAGGTCAAACTTCCTGCCATACACATATGGATGTAGTCTCTCACATGCCCATACCAGTGCTAGGGCTTCTCTTTCTGTTTGAGAATATCTTCGCTCACAGTCTGTTAAACTCCGACTAACGTAGCACACTGGTACCTCTTCTCCGTTCTGTATTTGTATTAGCACTGCGCCCAAGCCTACAGGGCTCGCATCTGCTATGACTCTGGTTGGGGCTTCTTTGTCAAAATAGGCTAGGGTACCTGCTCTGGCTAACTCAGTCTTTAGTCTTTCAAATGCTTGCTTTTGTTCTGGCCCGAATGTAAACATAGTTTCTTTTCGAGTTAAACGTCTAAGTGGTTCAGAGAGTGTAGCAAACTGTGGTATGAACCTGCTACTGAAGCCTACCAGTCCCAGAAAGCTTCTCACCTCAGTAGCATTCTTTGGTTCTCGGGCTTCCACCACAGCTCTCACTCTTTCTTCAGTTGGGCCGATGCCTTTCTGTGTCAGCAGTATTCCCATGAACACGAGTCTGTCCATGTTGAACTGACACTTCTCTGAGTTTAGTGTCAGGCCACAGTCAGAGAGTCTCTTCATCACAGCATGCAGGCGCTTATCATGGGTTTCCTGGTCTGGCGCGTGTATGATTACATCATCTGAAATGTTCTCAACTCCTTCAATGCCAGCTAGTGCATTGGCAATCTCATGCTGATATTGCTCACTAGCTGATGAGACTCCAAATATTAGCCTTTTGTACCGGTATACTCCGTTGTGCACTGCAAATGTAGTTATCTCTCTTGACTCCGGGGTAAGCTCTAGCTGATGGTATCCCCACTTGAGATCGAGTTTGGTGAAGATTGCAGAGCCGTTTAGTCCTTGCAAGATTTCATCCACAGTGGGTATGGGGTATCTTTCCCTGATTATTGCTTCATTTGCTTTTCTCATGTCTAAGCACATTCTGATATCATTGTCACATTTCTTTGGGAGTACCACTACAGGATTTACCCAAGGTGTAGGTCCTTCTACACGTTCTATAATGTCCATGTCGATTAGTTCATTAATCTTTTTCTCCACTGCATCCCTCAAATGATAAGGTATGCGCCTCAGTGGCTGTGCTACTGGTTTCACATTTGGATCAATGTACAGGCTGATCTGTTTGGTGTTTAGCTTTCCTACTCCTTTGAACACTTTTGGATACTTTTCTTTAAGAGTGTGCTTTAAATCTGTGACAGCCGCCACATTTTCACCTATTTTCAACACTCCTAACTTTATGGCAGTCTTTTTCCCCAGGAGTGGTTCACCATTACCTCTAATCACAATAAATTCAGCCTCTTCAGTCCTGTCACCAATCTTGATTTCGCATCTGAATGCACCTTTAACCGTGAGTGCCTGTGCTGAGGAATATGCATATAAATTCCTCTGCTCTTTGGGTACATATGAGTGACATTTTATCTTTTCAGCTTTTAGCTTTTCCCATATGTTGTCTCCCATCACATTACTTGTAGCTCCAGAGTCAACTAACATTTTCAACTCTATTCCCCCAACAGAAAAGGTAAGTTTCTCAGGTACACTATCATCATTTACAGTAAATGCATAATCATCTTGTTCAACAGCATTCACATTTTGTTTCTTTTGTCTTTTGGTACGACACATTTTTGAAAAGTGGTCCTTACCATTACACTTGTGACATGTTTGTCCTCATGCTGGGCATTTGGGATCTTTGCCCATGTGGTCAGTATAACCACACCTGTAACATTGTCTGTCTGTTTTATTATCATCTCTCATTTTTCCTTTTGGTCTGTTGTTCTTCTCTTTCTTTGCTGTAAAAATCCGGCTGACCGTGTCCTCTCCTTTCTTTTCCCCGGCGACGCTCATCGCCGCCATCTGCTCCTCCACGCGTTCGCAGTGTGAAGCCACCTCCAACGTGCGAGTTAGGGTTAAGCCTGGACCCTCCTCAAGCAGCTTTCTCCGTACATATTCAGAAGTGCATTTACTCAGGATAGCGTCCCGTATCTGGTTATCATTGTCACCTTGAAAGTCACAGTCTTTTGCAGCTCGCCTTAAACGTGTACAAAATTGTTGCACAGTCTCACCTGGTGTTTGGGACAATTTGTGGAAAGTTTGGCGTGCGTATGCTGCATTCACTTGAGGAACAAAATAAGTGTTGAGTGCAGTCACCGCAGCGGTGTAATCCTTTGCCTCTCCCGTCTGTGGTAGAGTGGAGAAGACGTCCTGCACGTCTTGTCCGGCCAAGTGCAGTAGAAGAGCGCGTCTCCGCTGTCTGATTGCGTCTGTAGCATTATCCGTCAAAATAAGACCTTTCCCATCAGCAAACAACTCGAAGGATGTTAACCACCGCATCCATCTCGGTCCGAGCGTAGCTGGATCAGTGTAGCAGGCGAACGGTTGAATACCCGACTTTTCCATGTTAGCCCACAAGTTTTTCGCTAACACCGTACCGCCGCTGGGTCTACTTTTCACAAAAACAAATCCAGGTCCGTGTCATCCTCGTCGCCATTGTTGTGTGCCCACCTTATTACTAAATTAGGCAGAGCACTCTGAATTGAATCAGGACATAAAGCACGGTCTTTATCTTGCTTTATTGAATACTGTCCATCTAACAACTAGCCACTTAACGGGGCCTCCTTCGGACCACAACATCCGGTTCAAAGGTCATCACATTAAGACATAGCCATATCAATACATGACAGCGGCTGATAAACTGAGCCGTCTACAAAAGGCCTTCTTTGAAGTGTCAAACTGAAAAGCATCACTTCTGTTGTGAAACTGTTTTATTTTTAAAACAAACACAAACACAGTCTGTTCCTGAAAATAACAAATCTGATAAATAAAAAGCAAACACATCGCAGAACAATCAAACATATTTTTACAAAGAAGTCAATAAAAGTAAAAAATAAAAATAGAGAAGTGTATGATGTGAAAAGTATTGAAATGGGACCCTGAGGTCAGAATGTTTTTGAAAGGTTAAAAAAAATATTGTTTTGTTGTTGTTATGTATATGCTCAGTGTTGGGGAGTAACGGAATACATGTACTGCCGTTACGTATTTAAAATACAAAATACGAGTAACTGTATTCCGTTACAGTTACCGTTTAAAAAGGTGGTATTTAGAATACAGTTACTTTGTTGAAATAAATGGATTACACGGCGGTACTTCCCTGTTTCATATTGTGGCGGGTCAGGACTGTTTGGGTTTTGTTTGACAGCTACGTTCTGTTGTTCCAGGCGGCAGCGTTACGGTTGCCACGGTTACAGGGTGACGCTCTCTCTCTCTGCGTGTTTCCTGGGTGAGAGAGGCCTTTTTGTTGTTGTTGTGCTAAGCTAACAGGCAGAATGCTACAGGCATAGCTCTAAAGAATGTAGCATCATAGGCAGTGTAGTCCGTGCTGCAGGGAGAATGGACTGCCATACACGTTATGTGTCTGTGAGCGAGGGAGGGAGAAAAAGGAAAAGTACGAGCTGTCATCGAGCAAAAACGGGAGCTGGAAGCATGTAAATATAATAATAACCACTGCAGCCAAGAAGAGTGCCTGACGAGCCCAGTTGTAAGTAAGCTATTAAGACTATAAGACAATAAGTTCTGTTGGAGCAGCCTTTCAACGCCTCTCTCTGTCTCTCGCTAGCAAAGTTGACCCAGACAACAAAGTAAAGCTAGTTTTCGGCTACAAGCCCAACACAGAACCCATCATATTAGCCAGAGGTCCCTTTACTACGGTTCGGAGCCGCGGACCTTCAGTAACAGTAATAAATCACAGCAATAGTACATTCATGTAGTTGTAAACAGCATGATAATATATTAAGCAATCCAAAGTATTCAGAATACGTTACTCTCATTGAGTAACGTAACGGAATAAGTTACAGAATACATTTTGGGGCATGTATTCTGTATTCTGTAGTGGAATACATGTTAAAAGTAACCTTCCCAACACTGTATGTGCTTCACTGGAAGCTAAACCTGCTGAAGATGAGGAAGTAGAGGAGAGCATCCATTACTTGGAGGGTTGGTGGTTCAATCCCTGGCGTGCCAGCGTGTCCTTGGGCAAGACACCGAACCCCAAGTTGCTCCTGACTCATTTGTCCAAGTCTGAATGTTAGATCAAAAACACTTAGGTGTACAAAATTTCATGTCTGAATAGTTGAGTGGAACAAGTTGTATGAAGTGTTGCAGTAGAGTAGAAAAGCTGTGGTCAAAACCAGTTGAGTCACCATTTAATAGCATTAGTACTTTTACCAAAAGAGCCACTATAACGCCACTTCCAAAGGGAAGTAAGGTTTAATTCTGTGTGGCCTTGCTTAGATCCACTGCAGATTTCAATCATTCTAACAATCAAAAGTCTTGAACACCCACAAGCTCAAACGTCTTTTTCATCCCAGAAATGACAGGAAACTGACATTTGCTGATGTAAACTTATAATGGGAAAACCCCTTTATTTGACTGCAAAGGATGCTGAAACCAAACATCCTTAAATGGAAATCAAAGATTAGCAGCAGAACATTTTACTCTCCCCATTTTGATCTCCTTTCTTTCTGCTTTCACCTCTTTGGCCCTTTTGTTGTGGCGAGGGCTGCCACGGGTCGGCCGGGGTCACGCCAAAACGAGGGAACGAGGCTTAATGCCTTCGAACCCACTAATAACCCCCACCGCGTCCTCTCTATCCCCCTTCGGAGCGATTTTTCATAGCTCTCCGCCCAGTCAGTCCACGGTCTGGTTTGCATTAAATGGACACATGTGCTCTTTGTTTTGAGAAGTGCGGCTGACACGGACCTATAACCAGCCACATGAAAGATGGATTTCTCAGGCAGCGGCTAAACTTTGTTCAGGGACTTTTAACAGGAAGCGTCATAGCGACAGGAAGCAGATGATTTGACTTCATTAAGAATGACGGGTAGAGTATGCCTCCAATGTGGACGAGTTGATCTGAGAAGACCTTTATAAGCGGGTCAGCAGATAGATATAAATCTAAAGCCAGTATGAGGTTAGATGCTGCAGCTCTACATCATATATCACATGTCAGAGCTTTACACTCGCATGTTGCTGTAAAAGAGAGGCGACTTTTCTGTCCAGGACCAGCATTTATACTCCACAGTCATGAATAATAGCTCAGTGTTCAGCTCGAGAGCATGTGGAAGTTGATGGACACATGAGCTAAAGCTGTGACCCAACAATTTATCTAACTACCAAACCACCCTGGAGCACCAAACAGCCATGAAATGTTTTAATGAAGCTCCTTAGAAGGGACTTCAGCACCAGCATGCTGGATTCAAGCAGTTTTGCATGATTCACAATTTAAAATAACCCTTATTCATTGACTTCCAACAAGAACCAAGACAAGGAATCACAGTTTTTTAAAGCATTTTTACTAAATGTCTCCATCAGAGAGACAGATGGAGACAGAAGAGATAGACAGATAGAGGATGTTGAGCATAATGCACAAAGGAGGTCTTTTGTCTGTTCCAGAGGTCCGACTGATGAGCTAAAGAGTGTTTGCAGCTTCTCATCCTGTGTCAGCTGGGACGGTCCCCCACAGCACGCCTGTGTTTAAGAAAAGTGATGCGCTGATACCCATGTGAGCAGCAGGGAAACTAGCAGGAGGGGAATCTGGGTTTAATCCAGCGATCTCTTGATCTGAAGTCAAATCTCTCCCACTGAGCTATACTCCCTCTCTCCTTCAAGCCACTTTGAAAACAAAACACTGTATAAGAGACAGACTGTGCCCATTATGTCACCTGCTGGTTTGTGAATATCTCAATTTCCCTGACAAGCAGACCCACTGAGCACCACTGTAAGCTTATCAGCAACTTCTCAATCACAATTTAGGTCTGCCCTAAAGCGTATCATAATTTACCAAACATTGTGTTTTGAACGCAGTGGTATCCAGATTGAGTCTCAACTATCTCATCATACAGTCGTTGTCTTACATTATCTCTGTGTGCTCTTTCTTCTCTGGGACACAGAATATGTTTGAAAATCGAGACCCTACACGGATGTGGGCTCTGTCATCCTGAATGACAGAATTTGACTCTATTATCAGAAGGCTAAAGGCGCTCGTTCACTGCATCGTTGACGGCAGCAGTGCTGATCGTATATTTACATTTACTCAGTTACACTTACTTGAGTAACTTTTTGAGAAAAAATGACTTTTAGGAGTAGTTTTACTACACTGTACTTTTTACTTTTACTTAAGTAATAATTTTATGAAGTCTCGCTACTCTTACTTGAGAAAAGATTCTTGCTACTCTATAGAATAATAAACACATTTTAACCATAAATGCATGAGACACAGACTCAAACCTACAGTGTTTAATGTTAGTCTATCTGCTGAGCCTGTCGTGCCATTTGGAGAAGTAAAGTATCACCATGTATTGTCACTTGAAGTACTTTACCCTATTCTAACATATATTTATATTACCTTCTCTAAATATTAGTTTCATAATGATTTGGAAAAGTGTTTCCTCTGCTGAGATTTATTCATTTGTAATCATCTTATTTATATGTAGTATTTTCATTTTGCTTTTCAGTATTAAACTACATATTTTTGTCTGTCTGAATATCTCATTTTTACTCAGTACTCAAGTAGCCTTTTTCACCCAATACTTTTTAACTCTTAGTTGAGTAATTTCTTGGATGGCTACTTTTCACTTGAGTAAAACTACGTCGAGGTAGTGCTACTATCACTTGAGTACAATTTCTGGCCTCTGCATATTAGTAATAGTGAAAATAGCAGGGGGCACCCGGATTTGAACCGGAGACCTCTTGATCTGCAGTCAAATGCTCTACCCCTGAGCTACACCCCCACATTCAGGGCATTTGCCTGCATAACACCACCCACTGGTTTATGAACGTTTCAATTAAACTGACATGTAGACCCAATTCCACGCACGATCTGATATCCTCGTGTTGGTGTTGTTCCCAGATCATCATACTAAAGGTTGTTCCAGGATCAACATTGCAAGTGACCAATCAGAATGTTGTGATGTCATACTTTTGCGACTTCGGGAAAAACCGGCGTAAAACAAAAAACTGTACTTAAGCTGCGAGAAACCGCCTTTGTCCGCCGATCAACGGACCCTAACCCTGACCCTAACCCTTTAATAAACGCTAAGCAGAATTGATATTGTCCTTGCAACATTGGAATTTCATAAATGCACAGATGGGTTGGTGCGCAAAAGAATAACGTCACAATAATGTGATTGGTCACTTGCAATGTTGAACCTGGAACAACATTTTCATGATGATCTGGGAACAACACCAACACGACGATATCAGATCATCCGTAGTGCTACTATCACTTGAGTACAATTTCTGGCCTCTGTATATCAGTAACAGTGAAAATAGCAGGGGGCACCTGGATTTGAACCAGAGACCTCTTGATCTGCAGTCAAATGCTCTACCACTGAGCTACACCCCCACATTTAGGCCTTCTGCTTGCATAACACCACCCACTGGTTTATGAACGTTTCAATTAAACTGACAAGTAGACCCAATTCCACAATAGCAAAATGCAAACACAGCACAGCAGATCGCTTGACTGTAGCCACGTTTTTCCTTTAACTTGTCACGTTTCTGTATTTAATTCTGGAGCAGGGGATCCAGAGACCTCCCACACTCTGCAGATATCGTCAAAGAATGTTTCCAGCACCTTGTTCTCTCTGTGCCACAAAGAATAAAGGCAGCACTGACAGCAAAAGGGGGTCCAACAAGGTACTAGGAAGGTGTCCTTACTAGGGCACACCCACCAGATGATTGTATTTATATTGTACTTTTGTAAATCCACATCATGAAATGCTTTACAGAAGCTACAAAATAAAAACACAGAAAGGTAAGACAACATTAGGTCCAAGAATCTGTAATGAAAAGAAAAGATTGCTTGAATTATATTAAAAGTAAAGCAAAATGAGGGGACTTTCCCATAAATATGTGTTTGAAGACATGACTCTAACTTTGTGGGACATATTTATAGAACATTGTTAAACGTGCAAAAGTGTTTAATTAAAAGATTGAAGTTTGGATACCTTGTTGTGCTGAGCGCAGCATCTTGAAACGTTTCGCCTTTGGTGTTGTTTTGTCTGATCTACAAGGTGTTCGAGTGGCTGCAGGGCTAAAACACTATTTAAAGTTCGAGGGAGACGCCGTGTGTTTGAGTGACGTGGGATAAAGTCTGGATAAAATGAAGCTCACAACCTCAGTATGAATAGAGCCACTGTTGGTTCGGGATACGGAGACGATAAGAAGAACAGAATACGATCAACCTTTAAAGGATCCTTTTGGAGCCTGTTTGAGTTATCACACAGCTGAAATGTTCCTTCATGATTTGCTGTCTGTGACATTTGCATAGCTGCAGGCATCACCGCTCATTTTACACCTTCAGGGGAGTTCGTGAGCTGCGCTTAATTTACCTAAAATACAGGAAATCGTTTCCAAAATGTAAGATCAAACTTTCAGTAAGCCGTGAAGGAAACAGCACTGGTGCATAATGTCACACCCTGCTTCCCTTCAATCACCTGAAACCAACAGGAAGAGTTTTCTCAACTCACTGAGTCTAATGTGGCGTGCAGGAACACACACACAGTTACCCAAGTTCAAAAGGTTCTTATGAGCGAGTTTCCAAGTTTGGGGTTTCAAGACTGTCAAGTCAAGACAAATCAAAGCCCTGAATCATTTCACAAACATCGCCTGCTTGTATAATGCGACTCGCTGCTCTATGCTATTTTAAATTAGCTGTTGCAAAGAAGTAGAGTGCAGTCACAGATCAGTGATGATGAAGCTTTGATTTTTGTCAGTCGTCCGTGAGCTTCAGAGAGGAGACGCAAGCTTACTTCTCAGTCCTGGCTGCTGTCACGTACATATATAAAAGATGGACGCAATCACCTTGATGTAAACAATTGGTTTTGAAAACATGAGTGGCATCCTACCTCATGCATTAAGTGCAGCTCAACCGGATAGTATTTTATTAGTGACATTAATGCTAGAATCTCACTCCGAAGGAAACAAACGCCACAGCAGGTCAAAATATTCAGAAGATAATTAACAGAGATTATATGACCTCCTATCAAACAGCGGCCATGCTCCTAAATTTGAGACTTTTGGATGAAATAAATTCACCCTTCTCTGCAGTTGTTGTAAAGGAGGAAATGGCCATGCTTATTTCTACTGAAAGGTTGGGGATTTTAACACGGGGGGCTTGTTTTTGGCGACAGTCTCAAGTGCAGATTAGAAAAACTGCAATTCTTTGCTCGTTCCACACCAACTTTATTTTTCAGCCTCGTGGTTACCATGTGGATGCAATCTGCAACTTCTCCACTAGCTGCCACTAAAACCTGTGCACTGCTGCTTCAAGGTGTCATGGCGCAACTTCTTTCTCTCCCCTCCATCAGCTCAGTTTTTAGATTAAAAAATTATAAGGCATCATTTATTTTTATTTTCGCTTTGCTCTCTCCCTCTGTTGAGTAAACACCTGTCTTATACTAATATCACATATTCCAGGGTGAGTGTTTCATGAGCACTGACAAAATACCTCATCCTTGCAACAGTGAGGTGCTCAGGGGGCATCCAGATTTGAACCGGAGACCTGTTGATCTGCAGTCAAATGCTCTACCACTGAGCTATACCCCCACGTTACAAGCATCAGTGAGAAATTTTGCATCAGGTTAGCAGTTTATTAACAGAAGGGTAAAGGTGATCACTCAACTTGATGGAAGTGTGCATCAAAAGCCCTCGCAACACATCCCATCATAGTTACAGTTGAATTAGCATCTGGATTTGAATCAGAGACCTCCTACGCTGCAGTTAGACACCGTACCCCTGAGCTATATCCCTCGTTCCCAGAACCCACATCACATACATCACATCACACATCACCCACTGGTTTATGAACCTTTCAATTCAACTTATAGGCTGATCCAAGAAATCCCAGTGAGAAACTTAGCAACACTGTAAGCTTACAAGCAACTTGTCAATCAAAATGTAGATTTGTTTTTTGAAGGTTTATCACACATTTTGAATCTAATGGGATTATAATTTACAAAACAATCACCATGCGATATTTAGTAAGACCTGAAACTGAGACTGTACTTCCACACATCCACTTTTCAGAACTTTTTATACTTTTTTATCTACTGTGTGTGTTTATTCTTGGTTTCTATCACTATCTGCCTCTGCCTTCACTGACAATGGGGCTCTTTCTTTTGCCAAGTACAGTTTCCATAGTTAGTCCAGGTAATCTACCATCCCCCACTCCATTTACCCGAGGAAAGCTACTGATAGCAGCTGGGAAAACAGCATCCTTGTCCTCTTTTTATTCTGCAGTGGAGGCTTTCCTGCCAGTAACCAGTAAACACCCTAAGATCAAGAAAAACATCCAGAGATCGTCACTGTTACGCTTTAGAGGGGCGGTGATAAGTGATATGTGATAAGGGAACAACAACCATCGCACATGTGCAAACAACAGCTCATCATTATGTCACTGGCATGTCACGCTGCACACTTGTTTGTGTGTCTATTTTTTATGGGTTTTGCGTTTTTACCAAAAGGAAAAACACGGCGCTCCATCAGCATAATCAGAGCGTGTGATAATAAACAGATTGAAGCCTCCGCTCAAAAGGCACCAGCTGCTGGGTCAGGACCAGATGGGAACCTTTTCATCTGAAAACATCCTGGGCTTGACTTCACCTTTACAAAGAGATGGCATAAATAAGGATTGGACATAAGCCCGGAACCAACGTGCAGCTGTTAGGCTGTGGTGATTGTTATGTGTGTCAAATATTTAAAAGCATGAACGTGGATGTTGTTTTCCTTAATGTGGATGTGACGTGTTTAACCTGAAATGCGGAATGAGAAATAAGTAGGTTAACTTAACCACAGGTTCATAATGTGGACGTTAACTGGTAATAATAATAATAACAATACATTTTATTTGAGGGCGCCTTTCAGAAACCCAAGGTCACCTTACAAAAAACACAATTAATAAAAGGAACAGTAGTCATAAAATACAAAAAATAAGTTAAAATTACAAAACAGAGCGTGACAACAGATAAAATCAGCATTAAAGCGAATAAGCCAGTTTAAACAGGTGTGTTTTGAGCTGTGTCTTAAATACGGAAAGGGTGTTGTAGATCTTAGTAGAAAAAAAGCTGAACTTTAGTGAATTTAGCAGATTTCTGTTGCTTTAAAAAATAAGCTTACATGGATCAAAATAAATTCAAATTTTACAAAAAAAAAAGGCTTGGTTTGTGTTTAATTTCTAGACAGTAGTGGGTGCCTTACAAATTACGTCCACTGTATTCCTCACACTTAAAACGTATGAAGTTATCCCTGTTTTAGAGGAGAAAATACAAAAAGCACAATGATATGAATGATGGTAATGAACCTTTTTAAACTAGAACTGGAGCAAGTCGACTTATCTGAAAAATCTGAAAATAAAATGAACTGAAAACTGTTAAAAAAGACGACTAATCAAAACTGATTAAAAGTACAAATGTGAAAATAAATCTGAGGATTCAGAGGCGGACTGGTTTGGTGACTCATGAAGCGCATCACTGGATTTTGTCACAGTGTGTTACTGTTTCAACAGCCAACCAGACAAAATTATAAATGGTTTTTATGTGTCACTACTTTGAATTCATTTCCCTGCAATAATCCTTAGAAACTTTCTGTCAGATAGAACTGTGAGTCCTCGGACTGGGATGGTTCATATATATATATATTTGACAGTTCGATGTCTCTTGAGAAACACTCTAAACAACTTGTCCGGAACTGTTTTTATCATCTAAGAAACATTTCTTGAACTTGAGATGATTATTCATGCTTTTATCTCTTCTCATTTGGATTATTGTAACGGTCTTTTTACTCGTCTCAACAAATCAGCTCTGGATCGCCTTCAGTCTGTACAGATTGCAGCGGCAAGACTTTTAACTGGTACAAACAAGAGGTCACACATTACTCCAGATTTGGCTTCTCTTCATTGGTTGCCTGTAAATTTTAGGGTTCATTTTAAAATTTTAGTTGTAACTTTTAGAGCTCTGCACGGTGAAGCTCCCCAGTACATCTCTGACCTGTTGAAACCTCATGCTTCATCCCGAGCACTTAGGTCTTCAGGTCAGAGGCTACTGGTGGTCCCACGTACTAGGTTTAAAACACGTGGGGCACTGAGGCTGTGGAACTCTCTGCCGTTGTCTTTACGCTGTCTAGACTCTACTGACTCCTTTAAAAAGCAGCTGAAGACATTTTTATACAAATGGGCTTTTAATTAATTTTAACTTGTATGTCTGATCTTATTGTAAAGCACTTTGTGATTTTTATCTGTGAAATGTGCTATATAAATACATTTTACTTACTACTTACTTACTTCATGGGCAGTGTTGGGAAGGTTACTTTTAAAATGTATTCCATTACAGATTACAGAATACATGCCCCAAAATGTATTCTGTAACGTATTCCGTTCCGTTACTCAATGAGAGTAACGTATTCTGAATACTTTGGATCACTTAATATATTATCATGCTGTTTACAACTACATGAATGTACTATTGTTGTGATTTATTACTGTTACTGAAGGTCCGCGGCTCCGAACCGTTGTAAAGGACCTCTGGCTAATACGGTGGGTTCGTGTCGGGCTCGTAGTCGAAAACTAGCTTTACTGTGTTGTCTGGGTCAACTTTGCTAGCGAGAGACAGAGAGAGGCGTTGAAAGGCTGCTTCAGGGGAACTTATTGTTTTTGGAGGAAAACACGAACAAAGCGTACCGTCGAGTCTTAATAGCTTACTTACAACTGGGCTCGTCAGGCACTCTTCTTGGCTGCAGTGGTTATTATTATATTTACATGCTTCCAGCTCCCGTTTTTGCTCGATGACAGCTCGTACTTTTCCTTTTTCTCCCTCCCTCGCTCACAGACACATAACGGGTATGGCAGTCCATTCTCCCTGCAGCACGGACTACACTGCCCATGATGCTACATTCTTTAGAGCTATACCTGTAGCATTCTGCCTATTAGCTTAGCACAACAACAACAGGCGCTCTCTCACCCAGGAAACACGCAGAGAGAGAGCGTCACCCTGTAACCATGGCAACCTTAACGCTGCCACCTGGAACTACAGAACGTAGCTGTCAAACAAAACCCAAACAGGCCTGACCCGCGACAATATGAAACAGGGAAGTACCGCCGTGTAATCCATTTATTTCAACAAAGTAACTGTATTCTAAATACCACCTTTTTAAACGGTAACTGTAACGGAATACAGTTACTCATATTTTGTATTTTAAATACGTAACGGCGGTACATGTATTCCGTTACTCCCCAACACTGTTCATGGGTGAGGCGTTTCAGGCATGTCCACTCACGAGAGGTCTGGGCATCTTTTCTTAGATTGTTGCTCCCATGACTTAGCCCTGGATAAATGAATGGATGGATAGACGGATGCATCAATAGAACCGATTTCTTTTTGCACAGATGACTAATGACCTATCATTAAAAGGGAAAACATTTTTTCAGATGGCAGTGTTAAGCAAGGAAATGAGACACTTAGGAACCACTTGGGAAGGTTCTGAACAGAGCCGGGAAGACGGTTTTCTGGATTTCAAGAAAACAATAAAAAGAAAACAAAAATGAGATGCAAGAGGACAGAAGTTTTCTGTGCACACTGGTGTGTACTGAAATATATCAGCTGGCTCTTTCAAAAAGTTTGACAACTATCAAATTCATCAAGACGGATCTTCTGTTTATCTTCAACTGTTTGTAACACAGTGAACTAACCAGTAATGCCATCCAAGTACAACAGAGTGCAGCCACTCTCACATGGCTCACATCTGCAGCCACTAGAAAACCTACCTTGAAGCAGCCTGTGTTAACATTTAGTCCTGGATGTTGGCATTTAAACCTTTACCGGTGGCTGTGTTTCTAATTACATGCATCAGCATTCTGCAGCACCTTAATCAGCATTTTAAATGAAACGCCAAGTTTCCATTGTTTCCTTTGACCAGTGTCACTCCAGCAGATTCCTGTTCATATTTATTGGACTTGGCAGTGACTTGGATCCTAATTTTGAGGCGTATTTCTTTTTTAATTGAGAGCTGCTGTCATGTGTTGGAGCAGTGCCACCACTTGTAAAAAAGAAAAATAAAACACAGAGGAGCAAACTGTATTGGGACCATCTGTGGGGAAGTGCTCGTTCATGTAATTCACACAGTGACACCGGCTAGCTCAGCACAGGTTTATGTACAGTTACCAGAGCTGTTTTAAGTATGCGCTAACTTTAGACAATAACACATTTGTGGAAAGTACGGAGAGAATGAAATAACAGACCTGCTGGAGATCAAGAACACTCTTCTTTCAAACACAATAAAAATATATGGAGCGTGATCAAAACGCAGTAGATCTGAGGTTCAGCTACAAACTCTCAGATGCCTGCCTGAGGCAAAAATTATCTCATTGGTTTGGTTCTGTCGTAATAGATGACAAATATGCAGCTTTTGAAGTCCAAGTAAACTGGCAAACTTTTAAAAATAGAATAAGTTGAAGCACCAGCGACACCGAACTATAAAAACAATGGTTTTTCTTTGTGTTTGGGCTTATGGCCTCAATCGGGGCTGAAATGTTTCGGTCAAGAAGTGAAGTTGTTCTTTATATTACAAGCACCACAGGAGCTTTAAGTTGTCCAGATCGTATCCTCTTCTCCATGCAGACATGATGGCTTCTTTAACCTTCCTCCATCTCTGTCGTTTGCTTCATCGAATCGTGTTTAAGGGCTACTGGGCTAAAATGAGCCAGTAGGAAAGCTGATCCACTGCTTATACCTGGGAAACCATACATAATTCCAGTCACTTAACCATAAATTTAATTACCATCTTTCTTTTCCTTTTCAGTTTTCATCTTTCTGTGGATGGCAGAACTTAATAGATAACATATTTTTCAGTTTTTGCCTATCAAAGCATTTCTTGGCACCACAGATTTTATCAGTTCCATGTCAAACGCTTGTTATCTCCGACCATGGCTTTATATCACATGCTGATGAAGTGCCAGTGAGTGAAAACATGTGACTGTATTAGCAAAAGTTGAGCTCCGGTTTGCAGCGTAAGCACTTTTTCTAAACAAGTGGTTGTGGGGAGAAAAGAGTCCATCTTACTCTAAGACATCAATTTGTACCCTTGAAATTCATGTTTCAACACAGCCTTTCGTTACTTCTATTCAGTTTAATGTTTCCCCCCAAGGTTTTAGTCATTTTGAAAAGCATTTTGCAGGCACATGTGACAGGCTGGTGGTTATATTATTTACTAGAAAGCCTGGAAGTCAAAAACATTTCCAGCATTTTATGCTTTGCTGGTATTTACAGTCATGTGAAGAAAGACATTTTCACAGGAAAGCATTCCTATGAAAACGTAGGACAGTATCAGCTATTTGGAGCTAATCAAACGCACCTGACTAATTGAAGTTTGACTACCTCTAAAAAGTAAACATTTTGACAGTTTTTGATTGTCTAAAGCTTTCCAGTCTACGTTACAACAACACCACAATCTTCCCAGAAGTGGACGTCCCAGCAAATTCACCCCAAGATCAGACCGCACTCAGAGAAACTGCAGAAAACCCAACAGCTACATCCCAGACTCTACAGGCCTCAGTTTGCATGTTAATATCACTTTGTGATTGTGCAAAAAGAAAAAGACTGAATTTTTTGGAAGAATTGTTAGAAGAAAGGCTCTTCTCACTAAACAGACCACGGCAGCGAACCTTAGGTTTGCAAAATTGCATGTAAATAAACGTCTTGATCCGTGTTCAATCATCCAGGTAAGTAAATCCTAAAAGGTTGATTCTGTTCATCTGGACCAAAAGCACTGCACACTGTATCCCAATTACATTTGCACACAATTTACAGCACTTATATGCTTTGTTTAGTGAAGACCAAACACAGCATATAAGCACAAACACCTCATACCAACTGTCAAGCTGTAGTGGAGGCGTGAGGATCGGACAGCTTGAGTCTAATCTCGTCTGGATAGCAAAGTGTTCTGGAGTCAAATGCAGTTAAAGCCTGGCTAAAGCAACAGAGCAATGATCCCAAGCACAGCAGCAAATCTACAACAGATTGGCTGAAAAAGAAAATAATAAGAAGATGTTGCAAAGGCACAATCAAGGTTTTGGCAGGACCTTAAGAGAGCTGTGAATAAATGAATGTGTGGAAACTTCAATGAACTGAAGCAGCAAAGAATAGTGGGCCAAAATTCCTCCTCAGTGATGTGAGAGAACAATAAAATATTTACTTCAAGTTTTTACTGCTGAACTTGGTTCTACAAACTCCTGGGATTCACAGTGTTTATCGCCGGACGTCGTAGAGTGCGTAAAATACAAATTTATTTAGTAAAATAACTGGACTTTTGGGTGTCCCCTGAAAGTTTGTGATGCTCAAAAGAATAAAGGTTTCTTACATTGAAAGACTTCGGTGTTATTTATTATAGGATTTGAAATTGCAAATGTTTGTTTTTAATCATAATAAATGTTTATCATTTTGGTCAGTTACAGTTTAATTTGTCACAGTGGACAAAAACAACCGTGTCGTGCTGAGGTTCTCTCTATATACACTCTCATTAGCCCAGTGCAAGCTTTAAATCAGCCTGTTTACGTAATTCATCTGCATGCAGTAACATTAATTACAGTCCAGAAATGAGTAGTGTTACTTTCTTACAGAGCCTTTCCTTTTTCTCTGTCATTACACTTGCAGATAACAGGCCTGATGTGGTGCAGGGCTTGCAGTTCCCTGTCAGCCAATCAGATTTTATTGAAACCCTTTAATACGTTCAAAAAGCCTTCAGAAACCTGACAGTCATTACACAGAAAGGCACTGCTAAATTCTTTACCGCTATTAGTGGTTATAATTACAGAAGTGTTCTCACACCGGCTCACAAAGAGGTTTTCCTCACGAAGGGACGGCGCTGCAACTGATAAAAATAGACTGATGGATATTCCAAGTATTTTGAGGTTTTAGTCTTGCGTCAACACACACACACACACACACACACACACACACACACACACACACACACACACACACACACACTCCTTGAATTGCTATAAAAACTTCACCTCACTCATACTCCTCCCTAAGAGGTCAGTGTCCTTTCATCAAACTCTATTGGGCAAATATTAGCAGTACTGGAAAGTAACAAAGTACAACAAGTACAAGCTAAATTGTGCAACTAAAATACTTGTATTCGATTTCCATCCATCCATTCACAGCTTATCCAATTCGTGGCTGCAGGGGGGCTGGAGCCTATCCCAGCTGTCACAGGGCTGCCCTAGACAGCCGTCACTGTAACTTCAGTTACTAATTACTTTACAAATTCAGATTACTCATACAAAATTCTATTAATGGATTTAATAGGATTAATCTATCAGTGTTATATTTAATGCTGTAATGTAGTAATGAACGATGTATTAATGATGGGTCAACTATGACACCACAAGGAGAGAAAACCACATGCAAGCACGCTTTTTATGTAAATGGTTAGCTAGAGCTTTACTGCTAGCTACATTAAAGTGACGCACGCATGAATTTAATTAGTTTGCATTTATGAAACAAAACTGTTTTGGAATAAAGTTTGCAGTCAATGAAATTGATGTTTTTTGACCTGCCTATGTGATATTATTTGGCTATTAAGTTTTTCAATTACACACACACACACAAACAGGGCTCTTATTACAATAAACACATCATTTCATATTAGTTGTCACAAAATTGCATTAAAATGCTCCAAAACGGGCGACGTGGCAGTCTAGAGGTTGGGTTTGTACCTCCTCCCTGTGTTCACCCGTTCATGGGTTAATTGGCCATTCGTAGCTGGTCATAGGTGGGAATGTTTGTCTTTCTCAATGTGTTAGCGCTGTGACAGACAGGTGACCCGCCTCTTGCCCCATGGCAGCCAGGATAGACTGCAGCAGTGTTCACAACCTTGAAACAGTGGACAGAAAACCAGCTCAGTAATTCAAATAATCAGAAGTGTGTAAAAGCAGACACCTATCAGTTATATCTTTTGGCACACCAGTCAATCAAAGGAGGCCTGTCCTTATTCATACACAACTTTAAGCTTTATTACAATTAAAATGACTCAGTTATATATGTTTACAGACTCTACACTGAATCCAGTGGAATCTCTGGATAACCTCTCTTCCTTGGGGTACATCACTCATCTATAAAGGTCATATAGGCCCAGTGTTATCACTTACAAGTCTACTTTTAGACATGTTACGCTTTAATAGAGTATTAAAAACCATGTACAGACACAAAGTTTCCATTTGTTTAGTTAAATGTTACAAACTTTGAGGTCCAGTCCTCACCAGTGACCCACTAAACCCACCTGAAGCTTCTAGAGTTCTGGCTGGACCCCTTCCAGGTGTTTGTAGCTAATGTAGTAATAAAGTTTCCATGATATGACAGTCCTAACAGAGGTGAGATTGGCAGCAGTTCCACTGCAGCCACTTCCAACAATAAGGGAATTTTGTGAAAGTAAGGACACCCTGATTTACAGGTTTTAAATCTTTAGTAATAACACTTATTGGAAATGAACTCAGAGTCTTATTTCCTAATGATGCACTCAGAATTATGTCATTGTATAAGTGCTTACCCTAACCTAACTCAATAATGTGCTGGCACAATCACCCAAAATGTTACCAAGAAAAGGGGGTTTGGTGTCAGGCAACACAAAAAGTTTAAATCACACCTGCTTTGCATGTGATACCATTACATTCCACCAGAAGGCCGAACACAATCCTAAAACTCTGACGTTTTATGATATTCTTATTACAACATGCTGATGTCAGCCTTTTTTTTATTACAATGCGATGATATCAACAGTTTCTATAGATTATTAATGCTGATGTCAGCATTGGTACTATGGAAATCTAGTAGTGTATTAATCTTTGCGTGTTATTGTGAATTCATACATTTATGTGTTGAAAAATCAGATTCTACAGATCTCAAACAAAGAAAATGCTTATGTCGCCCAATGACATCAACATAATCTATTGCTTTACATTTTGGGCATCATCCAATGGAAACTAAAGCTTTTTCCTAATTCACCTGACCCTGACCTTTGACCTGTGACACTGAAGAATTACATATTGAAATGTTTTATTTTATTATCTTTGCACATATGGTCGGAGCCACATTGGCTGAAAACTTTGGCTTCTATAAGCTGTAACGAAAATGAGGTTTGAAGATACATTCATGCATTGTGTGAATTTGCTTACTTTTTGGCGCCAGTGTGATCTTGTAGGTCTTTTTTTTAAATAAAAAGTGTGCTGTACAGTTCTCTCCATATGGTATATGACTCAATAGTATATTGATGTGAAGTTTGAGAATAATGTTTAAAAAGTGGGATTATTGATTCTCACATTTGCTGTAGATCACTTTGACTTTGACCTTGAACATATTTTCAGGAAGAATAAATCAGCTCTGGCTGTTTTTGTTTTTTACCATCACACAAAATTTGAAAATGATATCTTGAAAAGTGTTAACTGCGAACAAACAAGACAGACAGAGCCGATTACATGCTACCTGCGTGATTATCGAAATTAAGTTTAAAAAAAATCTCCCACTCACTCTTATTTCATCTTGTTTTCAGAATAATCGCATTACATTTTTTCTAAAAGTACTGAATAGTTCCGCTGTGTTTGAGTTTATAGTTCGTGCACTTTCCCCACTTAAACTTAATCCTGGGTTAAACTTAATCTTGTCTCTGAAATAAATAAATAAAAAATAACAGGTGGGTGAAAATCCCAAAGCCATCAACATCATCTGTTTTGCGTTGACAGGCGTGGCAGTGAAAGGGTTACGAGTCACATGGTAGCGGGTGGTATTATCAGCCCGGGGCTGTAGAAAAAAGAAGAAGAAAAAAACAGAAAGTCTATCTGGAGAAAAAAAAACTGAGAACAAAGAAATCTGTCTATATAAGTTGCCCCAGATCCTGCAGCGGTGTGACTCCGGGCTCTGCACTCCGCAAAACAGCTCTCCTGTGCACCACCACCACCACGGCTCCGATGGCTGCAATGATGCGGACTTCTCTGGTCGTGTGCTGCTGTGTTTTTGCGCTGCAGTACTTACAGGTCATGCTTTGTCTTCCAGCGCGGGGGTCCAGCAGGTACAAAGAGGCACCGGTGAGTTGGAGCACGCCTGTTTTTTTCCCCATTTTTGTAACTTGTCGCCGAGTCGACGCATCCGTGCTTTTGCAGAAGTTTGTAAACTTTGAATGAGTGGTTCAGCTCTGACACCGTTGCACGAGTCAAACATGACTTGTTGCTTTTCATTTTGAAGGACTGTGCAGTGTTTGCTTTCTTCATTCTTTCTGCTGCTACAATCGGCCCCAACGCCCCCTAAAACACACACGGACACATGTGCACGCAGTCGTGCACAATGGCCGTGCAGACTTCAGAGTCTGCTCCAGAATAAACACGCTATTAATTGTTGCATAAAAACGGCTTGACTTGAAATTACTTCCAGGTTTTCTTACGTGTTTCTCCAGCTGCAAAAGTCCTCGCACGTGCACGCGCGTGGCTTTCAATCATCACGACCAATGACCCTTGTGTTGTAATTAAGAAAATGGCTATTTTAGGGGCGCACAGCAGTTGACCTGTCACTGTAATTAGCCCGAGAGCTGCTCTTACTTTGAAGAAATTACTATCATCACTGTTTACTTTTTGTCTGCTCAGCAGCAGCATCCACGAGCGTGACTGCAGCCAAACCTGACGTCTTCTGCATTGCATGCACGCAGGGTGACAGCAGAGTGTTTTGGTTTTGACTCGGATGTAATGAGGATCTGATGGTTTGGGAGGAGGGAGAGAGAAAATAAAGGTTGCAGGGCTCCTGCAGTCTGTCTGCGGGGCAGGAAGCTGTAATAACAGCTCTTAAAGGCATTTTGTCAACAACACCATAAAAGTGAGGGGTCCTCCATATGGCCCCGGCATGATGGCGTCTTTCTGTCATTGTCATGTGCTGTGGTGGCTTTTCTAATTTAGCAGTTGTTTGGTCTGTTGCCATTATGGGGGACTTGACCACATGCTGCAGTGTTGTTTAATGTAACTATTTATTCTGGCATTGTAATTTAAGATTCAGCTATGTTTACTACTCCTTTAATCCGTGTTTTTGCTTACACAGCTCCTCCTGCATCACGTGACTCCTTTCTAGATTATTTAACTGTTATTTACTCAGCGAAGGCCTGTTTAACACGGATGCTTGTTCTAAGGAATGTCCTGTTTATAGGTATACAGCAAAAACGCATTTTATCAAAACAATCTGGCAGCTCGCATATGCAGTTACAGAGAAGAATGGAATCCTTACCCGGAATAATGATTACATTCTTCTGATTACAAGTTCACAAGAATTTTTTAACCTATTTTCAGATACTGATGTGTAGAGTAAATAATGTGCATTATGTTTTACACACAGTGCAATTTGGACAAAAGTTGCACAGCACAAGATGTAAAGATTTCCTGACAAGAGATTTCCAGAGAAATAAGATACTTTAAGGCAAGTGTATCTGTCAGCTGGGAAATTAACAACCAATTGTTTCATGAGAAATGCAATGGCGAGTTTTGAGCTCTAAAGCAGGGAAAGCTATTCCTGTAAAGGTCTTAATCCAAGCTCACACCAGGTCCTTGATCAGGTGAGAACATGCCAGGACTGGTCTACCATAACAGCAAGCTAGTTTTGGTAGCAGGACTCGTGCCAGTGACTGCTGCCCTGGCATGATTTACTGGTATGGTTGGAATACAGCATTTATAAATATGTTGTCATTGGTTTACAATTGCCTGTAACTCCGACTGAGCTCTTGATAACTACACTGGTAGCACGTCGTCTCCCTAATATTTATCCTGGAATGAGGGCCTTTTATTTATTACCAGGAAGTGATATTTTTCAGGCACGCACAACATAAACAGATTTCACTCATATCTGCTATGTGTAGTTATTTAAGAATTAAATAAATTAAATTATATGACAATGCAGTTTTAAAATAATCAGTTTTATTTTTACAACAAGATTACCCATTAACACTCTGCTTGACTCGGCTCAGGGCAGCTGGTTACTGTGTTTGTGCCAGTCCAAACACAGGGAAGTTGCAGAGTGCCCTCTGGTGGACAAACTATGCAACATCAGCTCATTATATGTTTGAATGGTGTTTCTCCCGGCTCTTTTTTTTACATAAAATTTCCCTTTTTCAGCTGTTACAAATACTAACAGCGATATCAGCAAATACCATCAGCAAGTAAAGAGTAGGGTCCAATTCTTCATCGATTTCTATACAATCTGAGTACTTTTTGTAACAAGCAGACAGAATACATTCATTGCTACACAACTGGAAACTAGTCTAAACAGTCATATAATCTTTAAGCATTTTCAACATTCAATATTTTAAGTTAAAGCAAGAAGTAACTTTCTAATGGCTGTTTAGGGTGCAGTAAAAGTGAAAAATTAAGATGCATGAATCTACTTACAATAATAGAAGATACCCAGTATTTCTTTTCTAGTTTTCTTAATAGTAAACAAGATTTTTTTTATTTAAGCAGTGGAGCAGTATTGTCTAAGACAGGAGAGCTGGTATCCATGATCTGATGTCTGCTCTACTTTATGGTAATTTCCTTTCATTGGAAGAGGCAAGTTCTTTAGCCACACTTTTCTCCCACTGAATTACAGGAGACATTTAGGCTGATGTAAAGAGGACGGTTCAGCAGGACCTGATTACAGCTCAAAGTGTGGGGTCTGGGTCTGGGTTATGCATATCTTTGTTACAGACTGCTTGTTACTGCTAACTTGCTACCCAAGCCCCATTCCTAATCAGTCAGTGCTATAAAGGATTGTTTTCCATTATCGAATCTGACTCTTCAAAGCACTCTATGGTTTGTTTGATAGCACAAAGTTGAAAATGAACATGTTTTGCTATGAAATACTTCTCTAGATGCTTCTGTGACGATCACAGATGCGGGGCTTTGTGTAGCTTGTTTGACCCTCAATGCCGTGTCAAATTATAAGACGAGAGATGATTCAGCATTGAGGTGACAACATCCTGTAAAGAAGTCTCGCTGCTCGGAATTTGTTTTCATTTTTTCTTTTTGTTTTTTTATACTTTGTCACACATTTTAACTCCGGTGATGATTTACATGAAGAATAATCAATGGTGGAGATTAGGGCCTGTAACACGGTGCATTTGGCTGACCCCAGTTTGCAAAGACAGGAACATACTTTTCTTATTTCCAGGTCTGTATATTTTTTTTTTAATATTTTTTAGACTGTTTGTAGAGTAGCTTAGCATGATTGACAGTTCAAAATAATCCTTAATTTAGTGATACCACGTACCAGTCAGACTTTTTCAGGTCCAACATGATTCATAGGCTTTGGATATCTGCTGAAACTTATCACTGATACGATACCAGGGTGATCGTGGATACCAGGGCGATCCCAAGAGTTGGGAGTTCGCCTTGTAATCGTAAGGTTGCCGGTTCGAGCCCTGGCTTGGACAGTCTCGGTCGTTGTGTCCTTGGGCAAGACACTTCACCGGTTGCCTACTGGTGGTGGTCAGAGGGCCCGGTGGCGCCAGTGTCCAGCAGCCTCGCCTCTGTCAGTGCGCCCCAGGGTGGCTGTGGCTACAATGTAGCTTGCCAGAGTACCAGGAGAAAACCCTACCGAGAAAACAAACTCAGGAATCAAACCCATAACCTTCTTGCTGTAAGGCAACACGCTTCTCACTGCACCACCATGCTGCCTGGTTCATATTTAAGGAGATAACGTGGTTAGATTAACCCACCGAATTCTACCGTATATACTCGGTCTTTAGAAGTTAGTAATAACTCTCAAAACATTTGCTTACATTTTGTAAAGTATAGCTGGCTAAATCCACAAAGAGCAGTGAATATTGAGCTAGCAGCATTGGTCAGCTGATCACAGCTGTTAACCTGCCCTGCTGTTGTGCTTCCATTGTTTTGAATAATTTCACATATTGTTTTCCACATTCTTTCAATTCTTTCCTCTTTTTAAATTTAAAGTAATCAGGCATCAGATCACTGCAGTGTTGTTATGACACATTGTCACGGTGTGAAAAAATATTGCCTTATTAGCAACACATTGTCAGAACTATGTTGCACCTGTGGCGAAAATGCTTTTATGACTCATGACTTCATGGGAAACTGTAATCTGCAGTGTTGTCAGTTTTTTCTCTCTTTCTCTGTTTTTGAGCGATCACACAAGCCCGGGCAGGCCCGTGTGTCTGTGGCATTCAGGGCAGTGGGATACATAGCGCCTGTTTTCTCTGGGGTAAGGGGGCCGTAAGAGCTAACTGTTTGCATTTCGCTTTTGTCAGTAAAACCGGAGTGCCCCTTGGTTTTCCCGGTCTGTTTTTTTCCATCACGTTGATGCCATTCAAGCAAAGGGATTGGCCGGGGAACCGTGAGAGCAATGGTGACATCAGAGCCAGCCTAGGTTCCCATCAAGCTGATCTGGGTCACAGCTGCAGCGGGCTGAAATTGTCGAATGTGACACCACAGGAAGG
The DNA here is from genome assembly GCF_056152115.1 of Neolamprologus brichardi. Lineage (NCBI taxonomy): Eukaryota > Metazoa > Chordata > Actinopteri > Cichliformes > Cichlidae > Neolamprologus > Neolamprologus brichardi. The sequence continues at coordinate 34,065,258 of NC_142115.1, forward strand.
GGATACACTTAAAAAGTACTTGCACCCCTCCTTAATACAGCTTTTGTTATTTAAGAGGAGGAGCCTCATTCTGAATCCTTTACTGATAAGGTGAGAGGAGGTGGAGGGTATCAGACCTTTATATTTCTAGTTCAGGTTACTCTACTGACTGAATCCAATGTCAGAGAATTACACTGTATTTGTGTCTGTAGTGGGGCAGTAGGTGTGCACACGCAAGGTCTGACTCCATACTCTTGGACTGTTGCTGCAGGAGCTAGTTTCACTTTGCAGCCTTGGTGAGCTCGTCATAGCGGCACATGAACCAGTTGCCCACCTGCAGCAGTTTCTGGTTAGATGCAAGTGTAGATGCAAGAAAGCTGGATGACATCGAGGCTGTAACCTAACCAGCGTCCCTCGAGGTAAACGTTTTATGGAAAGGGTTGGGGGAAAAATCGATATAGCAATGGTATCGTGATATTTTGAGTGGCAATACAGGAACACCAATTATCATTATTTTATTAAAATATTCTGGGATTACGATGAATAAGAGGGCTCATTTCATTCATCACATTTATGAGTTAATGTTAGCAAATCTGCATTAAATCGGCTCAATGGAAAAGCCTCCAACGCAGAATTCTGGGAGTCGGAGTTCTGGCTGAATTGTAGGGCATCAAATACGTATGTCACAAAATGACCCAAATCAGTTCAGAACTTTTATATAATGTGTTATTTATGGATTTTTGGTTGATATTTTGTCCGTCTTGGTTCAAAATAAACTAGAACTAAATGAAATTAGAGATTATTTATTTGTTTCTAAGTGAGGAAATCTACAAATTCAGCGAGGCATCAAAAAATAATGTCCTCCACTGTAATCGCAGACTGATATCAGACAGACTCCATCTTTAGTCTTTAGGTGTTAATGAAAAAAAAAACTGAAATCAGATAACTTTATCTTATTAGATAAAACAGATAAAGACAAAGTTTTACTTTGAGGACATAATTTGCAGTTGAAAAAATGTGATTAAGCAGTAATTCACCGTAATGTGAGAATATGTTAAAAATCGCAATAATATGGCACCGAGAGGGAAGCGTTGCAATAATATTGTAATGTGGGAAAAATCTGTTGATTCTCATTTATAAAGTATTCATAATAAAGTCTTTAAGACTCTAAGATGGATTTATGGATTTCTGTCTCAGGTGTTTTGTAGGAGCAGGTCTCACCTGTTGTTTTGTTGTCTTAAACTAAATAAAGAACAACTGAAAACTCTTCTTTTTGGCAGGAGGTCTTACGCAACATAAACACGCCTTTTATTAATTCCCGTCATTGTTTAATTCAGTACAAAATCATACACAGGTTACACTACTCAAGGGAAAGACTTCCAAAAATGTACCCAGACTGCTCCCCCCTCTGTGAAAAATGTATGATACATTATGGAAATCTGTTACATTGTTTTGCACTTTGTCCAAGGCTTCAGGGTTTTTGGTGTGACATTTTTACCTACTTGTCTAATATTTTTAAGAGTAAGATTGAGCCAAATCCGATAGTAATTATCTTTGGGATCTCCAAAGAAACACAAAATTTACAACACTCTCAAAAAAGGTTTGTGTCATATGCATTGATTATTGCAAAGAAACTGATCCTGCAGCTTTGGAAAGGCAAAGAGACTCCTGTATTAAAGACGTGGCTTACAGAACTTACAAATACTCTTCATCTTGAAAAAATAAGATATACCATGAATGATAATGTAAAAGACTTTGAATTAATCTGGCACCCTTTACTTACATACCTTGGGGAAATATAAACTTTCTTTTTTTCTGGCAGTCGGGGGCTTGGGGCCCATAGTGGGTGTTGTTGTTTTTTTTTTTTCTCTTTCTTTTGATGTTGTTTATTTGTCTGTTTTGTAAGTGTAGCCCGTCTGGCCTTAAACTCTTATTGCCGTTAGCTCTCTGCGTTGTGTTGTGCGAATGACCAGAGGAGTCAGCTCTCACTTTGCCAGCTGGATGGATTTATTCTCCCAGAACTGTCTGTCTAAAATAAAAACAAAACAGTACAGCGACTTCACTTCACTACTGGACTTCTGCATGAACACCTCTCCTCAGCGGGGCCTCTAGGCGACTGAGGTGCAACATCACAATAAATCCAATTAACAAACAATACTGCTAAAATGTATTTATAATCATATATAACAAACGAAAATGCACTGCATCATGAACATATAATGACAATTACCTCATCAACAAAATTATACTTTAGGGAGACTTCATTTACCAGTGGCAATTTTACATATTTTTTTAGTTACATGCATCTAACAGCAAGTTGAAACAGTGAACATGAATCACAAACAAAAGATATAACCAATTCACATGACACAAAAATAAAAGAGGGAGCTCACATACCTGTCTAAAATAAAAACAAAACAGTACAGCGACTTCACTTCACTACTGGACTTCTGCATGAACACCTTCAAGGGAGAGAGAAGGATAGCGGACCACATGTGAAGCCACGTGCATGCTCCTATGCTCTCATCTGAGATTGGCTAACTAGCATGTTACAATAAAGTGCTGTACTCGACAGAAAAACTAATTTACACTAAAACATCAAACAGAACTGTGAGACAAAATGCACAAAGGGAACGAGCAGTGTTTGAATTACTTTTAGTTACTTTAACCGTGTTTATTCACTCTGTAACTGAGAACACTAGCGTACGCTCACCTCTCCTCAGCGGGGCCTCTAGGCGACTGAGGAAAATAGCGCGCAGCTACAGGAAGTGACTTCGCGGGAAGTCAAAGGTCACACAAACAAAATAAAAGCTCCCAAAATATAAATACAGAAAATAAACATATATAAATAAACACATATACATAACCAATACTGACAAAGCAAGATAACACTGCAGAATGGATCTTTGGTGAAATATAAATTATTTTCTAATACACCCGTTACATCCACCCCTCCTAGATTTCACCAAAATCCAGAACAGTCAGGTGAACAATCTAATCGGAACACAGCGACAAATCTACAGAATTTATGGCTCCTGGGCACGGGTTTAAACCTCCGAGCTATAAGCTCTAGTCTCAGCTGTATAAGCCACCTACCAGATAGGTTCAGAAAGAGCATGAGGGTGATCAGGCCTCAGCCTTTCTTAGATCAGTGTGATGCCATTTACACCACACACACATTCCCGGCCATCCACACACATCAATACCTTAAAAACACACTATTTAATTGTGCCATAATGATACTGTCCCCTAGAATCAAAATACAGAAAGATCTCTAAACACCTGGGTTTACTTAAAACAGCGTAAGAAGAGACTGAGACCTTCTGCTAACTGAATTTGCCAAACGCTTAAAGCCAAAAGGCTTCTGAACCATGGACTCAATGAGTCGATTAACTCTTTTACTGACTCGGCCGGCTCGCGTCATGACAACATTGTCCGGGCCTGCCCGTGGCTGTCCTCGTGGACCCACATCATGACACACATCTGTTGGAGGCATCTGCGCGTCAGCGACATGCACTGGGGCTACTGGTAGGGGCTTGGTGTGTGCATCACGATCTGTGTCTGATGGATGCGAGTGAGTGAGTGCAGTTTCTGAAAATGCCTCTAACACAGACGGGGAGTCTAAGTCAGGTTCTGCTACCAAACTGTCCAAGTCTGTGTCTCTGTCTGGGCAGTCCTCTCCTACAAGGGAACACTGGGTTGAATCCCCTGCAACCACCTCTGGAGCTTGTTGACTTGTCTTGCCCAATCCTGATAGTCCCTCACTCAGGGTCTCCTGACTCTCATCATCATCTGAGTTGATCCAAGCACTGGTCCTCTCCTCTGCAGTCTCCTCATCCAAGGAATCTAACTGGTCTGACGCACATGACCCTCCCTCTGATCCAGTGTCACACAGTTCAGCGGTCACTACTGGCAGGAAGCTGATATTTAAAACCAGGTTGCGATGTACCACCTTTATGTTGCCTCTGCCATCTTCCAACTTGTATGTGTGAGTCTGCAGATTTCTGTCTCTGACTGTGTACACTGTTGCATCCCACTTGTCAGCAAGTTTCTTCTTTCCTCTTTCACCCTTATTTGCAATGAGTACTCTGTCTCCTATTTTCAGATGAGTGCCCTTTACTTTTCTGTTATATCCTTTTGCCTGTTTGTCTTGTTCCTTGATGGCATGAGTCTGGGCAATCTTAGCTGCCTCATGAAGATGTGACATGAGTGTTTTCACATAACTTTTTTGATCCACAACTACAGGATCACAGAGCACCTGTTTAAACATCACATCAACGGGGAGCCTCGGGATGCGGCCAAACATGAGCTGAAATGGGGCAAAACCCGTGGTCTCATGTACAGTTGCATTGTATGCAAATGTCAGACTCTGTATTTGTTGAGGCCACTTGTTCTTTTCTCTGAGGGGCAAGGACCTAAGCATGTTGCCAAGTGTCCTATTAAACCTCTCAGTCCCTCCATTTCCCATGGGATGGTATGCCGTAGTATGGGATTTGGAGACCCCCGAGAACTTGAGCAGTTCTGCCAAGAGCTCACTTTCAAAATTTGCCCCCTGATCGGAGTGAATCCGCTCAGGAAACCCATACACACAGAAAACATGGTCCCATAGTTTCTTAGCCACCTGCTTTGCAGTCTGGTTTGTGCAAGGGAAGGCATGGGCTAGCTTAGTGAAATGATCCGTAAGGACAAGAACATCTACTGAGCGTTGCTTACTATCCTCCGCACTCCAAAAATCCAAACACACCAGCTCCATAGGGGCGGAGGTTCTGATGCTCTCAAGTGGGGCTCGAGCAGAGGGTTCTGGTGTTTTGGCCAGGATGCATCTTTGACAACATTTGACATACTCTTTTATATCAGACTCCATCTTCGGCCAAAAGAACCGTTGTCTTGCCAGATATAAAGTCTTCGCTTGCCCCTGATGTCCTGCAATATCATGGACACCATTCAATGCCTTTGCTCTGAGACTGTCAGGCAAAACAAACTGATGTCTCCTTTGTTTACTCAGGGGGTCCTTTGTGATCCGATAGAGAACTCCATTTTGGATCCTAAGCCTTTCCCACTGTTTAAATAACACCATGGTTTTCGCATCAAATCCTGCCCTTTCACGCCTGGAAGGTCGCCTTCTCCTTGTGACAAATGGTAAGATCTTTGAAATACTGGGATCAAGTTCCTGGCTATGCTGGAGTTCCTCTAGTGTGGACACAGGAAATGACTCCTGTCCTGGCAACACTAGGTCCTGAACTGACTGGAACAGTTCCACAGCCCTTGTTTCAGCAGCCAGATCCCACTCACTGTGAAAATCCAGGATTGCCTTAACATCCATAGCATCACACCCAGGCTGAGACGAGGGCGGCTGCAGTCCTGTGGTGCGGAAAGGTGGTGTGTCCACGCGTTGACCTTGGACCTTCAACCGGAATGCATTTTGTATTCCCTCAGAACTGACACTCTCAGATTCAGCAAGGAGGTGACTGTACTGCTCTGTGATCAGCCTATGGCTGACTGTTGTTGCAAAGGGGTCTCTGCTGAGAGCATCAGCTACAACGTTCTTGGTACCAGGTATGTGCTTCAGATCAAATGTGTAAGGAGCAAGCTTGGACACCCAACGCTGCTCACAAGCATCAAGCTTTGGTTTTGTCATGATGTAGGTGAGAGGGTTGTTATCTGTCCACACTGAAAAGGGATGACCTCTTAGCCAGTGACTGAACTTCTCACACACACTCCATTTCAATGCCAAAAACTCTAGCCTGTGGGCCGGGTACTTTTTCTGTGAATTGCTCAGGGTCTTACTTGCAAAAGCAATTGGACGAGCTTTCTGCTGTCCAGCTGGTATTTGTGACAATACAGCACCGAGCCCATCTAATGAAGCATCAATGGACAATATCAAAGGCAAAGAAAAGTCTGGATGTGTAAGGACTACACAATTCAACAGCTTCTCTTTCAGATTAGACAGAGCTGCGTCACATTCATCTGTCCAGTCAGAGGGCTTCAGCTTTCTGTATACACCAGCATTGGTGCCTGTTTTAACTCTCCCTCTCCTCTTTTGTCCAGCAGTGAGGGCAAACAAAGGCTTGGCCATAGAGGAGCAGCTAGGGATGAAATGCTGATAGTAGAATATCATCCCCAGGAATGACTTAATCCTCTTAACTGACGGGGTGCAGCCATCATCCTCCATCAATTCAGCCTTTGTCATCTTTGCTATGACCTCAACCTTTGCTGGGTCCACAGCCACTCCATTGCCATCTATAATGTGGCCCAAAAACTTGACTGATGACCTCATTAAGTGGCATTTCTTAGGACTTAGTTTGAGGTTATGGATGCGCAAGCGCTGAAACACAGTCTCTAGCCGCTCCAAGGCCTCCTCTTCTGTCCGAGCAAATACAAGCAGATCGTCGAGATAGCACAGCAGACTACTGAAGTTCAGATCCCCAAAAATACTGAGCATCATTCGCATAAATGAGGCGGGGCTGTTACAGAGTCCTTGGGGCATTCTGTTGTACTCAAACAATCCCATTGGGGTTGTAAATGCTGTGTATTTCTTGTCTTCCTCTGCCATAGGGATGTTATAAAATCCCGAGGTCAGATCCATGGTGCTGAAGTAGGTATTTCCACCCAATGCAGCAAGGCAGTCAGACTGGTGTGGCAGTGGGTGTGCATCTTTGAGGGTCCTTGCATTCAGCCATCTGAAGTCAGTGCAGATTCTTAAACTACCATCCTTTTTCCACACTAACACCAGTGGAGAGGCATACTCGCTCACGGACCTTCTGATGATTTCCTGTTCTTCCATTTCAGACAAAACTTGTCGCAGCTTTTGGTAATGTGCTGGAGGGACTCGGCGGTAAGGAAGGCGAAATGGCCTCTCATCAGTGAGCCTGATGCGGTGTACAAAGCCTTCGGCCTTGCCACAGTCATGTGTATGCTTGGAGAAAATGTCATTGTACTTCTCAAGCATTTTAACCAATTTCTCCTTCCCCCCTTGACCAACATGGCACAGGTCAATATCAATTTCACTGAGCCCAACCTGTTTTAGTCTCTGTTTAAGATCAGTGAGGTGGCCATCATCCTTCTCCTCCTCCTGCACAGATTTCTGGGGTCGACAGGTGCCCTGGAAAACTTCAAAATCCTCAACAGCAACACAAGGGGACACGTCAGCCAACTTACTGTTTCTTTTCAGGGTGACTGGTTTATCCAACAGGTTAGTGACCTTCATGGGAACCCACCTATCACCCCACAATGGCATTATGATGCGGCCAACCATGATGTTACGTGGCATGGACTTTGATGAAGTGGCTTCAACAATCACTGTGCTCCCTGGTGACATAGAAACATTACTCGGCAGCTTGCCCCAGACTAGATGCTCTTGTCTTGCTAACAAGGTGACTGACTGCTGAAGCTTGACTGTGCCGATCTTGTCTGGGAGTTCTTCACCTCTCCATCGGGATGAATTAGCCATGAGGTCAAGAAATTGCTCACACTCTGGAGGACAACCGCCACCTGATACGAGGCGCCAATAGTCATTGGTTATTTTCAACTGATGCATGAGAAACCGGATGACATTTGTGCCAATGATTATATCATCACGTTGACCTGGCACTACAAGGATGGGAACAATACAGGTCTCTCCATACAGTTTCATTTCAACTTCATACATGCATTTGGGCTTGGTAAGTGTGCCACCACAGCCTACTAGCACTATTTCTTGAGGCAGGGGAGTGGGTTCTGGCAGTATATTCTTACTCAGCATACTCTGTTCTGCTTGCTCACTGAGTGTGCACGCCATGGAACCAGAGTCAAGCATACCCTGCATGTGGTGTCTGTTATTAATGCTGACAGGAGTGTAAAACAGTTTGTCAAACGGGCCAACTCTCTGTGTGTTTTGTACTACCACCTTAACACCATCTGGTGCGGCTGCACATGCTTTAATGTAATGCTTTTCAACATCATCACTGCCGAGGGTTTCAACATCTGTGCCCACACATTCCCTCACCAAATGCGGGCCAGCTAGTTTAAAGGCTGGGTGTCATGAGGTTGGGAGGCAGGGTGCCTTTGAATAGGTGAGCGACGAGGGCAGTTTCTCTTAATATGGTTTGGCTCAAAGCATGCAAGGCATAGGTGTTTCTGCCTACAATGCGCAAGGGTAGAATGTTCAGGGGACTGGCATACTCTACAACATCTGGGTCGGGCCTGACCTGGAGGAAGCTGCTTGTCTGCAACCTGGTTATTCTGCGACAAAGCATGGTCAAAAAGGCTGATTAGTAATTTCAGGCAACTGTCGTTACAAGGGGCCTTTACTGTCTCATTTGATCCCACCTGCACCTGTGTTTCTCCCGGGTGCATTGATGTCGCTAGACCATCAGCTGCAGGGGTCTGGATGTTAGCTTTAACTGGTGTGAGACACTTAGACCTGGGGAGCATACGCTCTTTCATCTCAAGCTGGTACCGATTCACATGCTCCTGAATCTCACTGGCTGTCCACTTATCTGGTGCCTTGAACTTGAAAACAGCAGCAAGGGTGGGATCAGGGCAGTACTTCACAAACATCATAGCTGCCTCCTGGCAGGGATCCTCCATGTGCCGTCCGAGCCTCTTCAGGCTTTCTTCTGCTGCATCAACTGCCTTATTCAGTCTGACCCAATATTCTACAGGAGTTTCTCCTGGCACTGGAACTGTGCTGTAGAAATCGGCCATAGGCATACACGAATATGTCATGTCACTGAAATGTTGCCTCAGTATGTCATATACAACATTTGGATTCTCACAAGGTTTTAACGATGGGGTGCTTCTCAGAGTTATCCTTACAATGTCCTTAGCTTTGCCCATCAACTTGAACATTATTTCTTGGTACTGTTCCTGAAGGGGTGTTGCTCGCTTCTTGACATACATTCTCATCAGCTCCTCCCACTCACAGACTGTATGTTTATCCGACCCATCTCCTCTGAAGACTGGAGGCTCTCTCACATCTGACTGCAGGACTAGCTTCGCCCCAGTCAGGTTAAGGTAAGTGGGCTCGCTGGGTGGCTGGCTTACACTGCTCTGAGCTTGTGCGGCCCCGTCATCCCTTTCCCCACATTCCTTTTTCAACTGTTCCCTAATGGTCTGCCCCACCTGTTGAGCTATGTGTGTTATCAGGTCATTTAATGCTGGGTCTGCTGTGGCTGAAGGGTCTGAGAGTGATTTACCTTTACCACTACTGGAAGATGTGCAACCAAGTATGCGAGTGGAACAGAAAGCTGGGGAGCCTGCACTACGAACTGGTGTACTAGGCAACCCCTCAATTACCCTCCCTCTCCCCATGGCAAAGCTGAACCCGTCACTTGAAACTTTTTCATCATCCATTGTTCTAACATATGTACAATGCAAACAGCAGAATTAATTTTACCTTGTAAACAACAGTCCAAAAAAAAAAGGTGCAAGTGTTTCCTAGAACGCTTGGGATTTGTGTTCAAAGCTTACATTACATTGTCCATTACAGCAACCTCTGGTGACCAAACTGATGTTGATCGCGTCTCCACGAACCACGATGAGCAAGTCTGAAGTGGTGTGGATCCGGGTCACGGCACCACTGTAGCCCGTCTGGCCTTAAACTCTTATTGCCGTTAGCTCTCTGCGTTGTGTTGTGCGAATGACCAGAGGAGTCAGCTCTCACTTTGCCAGCTGGATGGATTTATTCTCCCAGAACTGTCTGTCTAAAATAAAAACAAAACAGTACAGCGACTTCACTTCACTACTGGACTTCTGCATGAACACCTCTCCTCAGCGGGGCCTCTAGGCGACTGAGGTGCAACATCACAATAAATCCAATTAACAAACAATACTGCTAAAATGTATTTATAATCATATATAACAAACGAAAATGCACTGCATCATGAACATATAATGACAATTACCTCATCAACAAAATTATACTTTAGGGAGACTTCATTTACCAGTGGCAATTTTACATATTTTTTTAGTTACATGCATCTAACAGCAAGTTGAAACAGTGAACATGAATCACAAACAAAAGATATAACCAATTCACATGACACAAAAATAAAAGAGGGAGCTCACATACCTGTCTAAAATAAAAACAAAACAGTACAGCGACTTCACTTCACTACTGGACTTCTGCATGAACACCTTCAAGGGAGAGAGAAGGATAGCGGACCACATGTGAAGCCACGTGCATGCTCCTATGCTCTCATCTGAGATTGGCTAACTAGCATGTTACAATAAAGTGCTGTACTCGACAGAAAAACTAATTTACACTAAAACATCAAACAGAACTGTGAGACAAAATGCACAAAGGGAACGAGCAGTGTTTGAATTACTTTTAGTTACTTTAACCGTGTTTATTCACTCTGTAACTGAGAACACTAGCGTACGCTCACCTCTCCTCAGCGGGGCCTCTAGGCGACTGAGGAAAATAGCGCGCAGCTACAGGAAGTGACTTCGCGGGAAGTCAAAGGTCACACAAACAAAATAAAAGCTCCCAAAATATAAATACAGAAAATAAACATATATAAATAAACACATATACATAACCAATACTGACAAAGCAAGATAACACTGCAGAATGGATCTTTGGTGAAATATAAATTATTTTCTAATACACCCGTTACATAAGCTTAGAGAAAAAAGGGGCATAAGTTCTATCAATTTGTAACAACCATGATACTTGCTCCTAATAAACGATATTTGAAACATGAAAACTCAATTTACACAGTTCGAGCAGCACTGCTCATGCACCCAAAAAGGTTATGAGTGCATACGCTACATATAAAAGTATATATAGCGACTGTATATAGTGATGTCACCCACTTGTTTGTATTGGCATGCAGCGTTTCAGGTTGGTGCTAAAGCTCAAACTGCGTTACTGTAAAAACAAATCTGTTGAACAATTTTGTATTTGGATTTTACTGGTCCAGTCCCCAATAAACCTTGAGCCTGATTCATCTGTGGTAGGAACGTGACCAATCAATCACATCTGTTGGACACAGCGCATACGTTCTTCTCAAGAGTTAAACATCTTCTGGTGCCAGATTTGCTGTTTGTTCTGTTAGAACCGTACACCAAGTAGTCGTGACTGATGCAGGCAGATGTTACTCAGTCGGTGGTGAAGTTCTGTAATTGTGAAGCCTTGAGCACAGCATTTTTGCCGTTGCCATCTTGGTGTTTTGAAACCAGATGTGATGAGCGAGGGGCGAGAAACAGGGCACTGCACATGCTCGTTGGCGAATAATTTGTGATTGGTGAAATGGCAAAAAAAAAATGACCACAGTCGTCAGGGAAGAGTTTACAGAGCTCATGGATCACATGAGCTGCAGTCATTTCTCAATGAAAGGTGTTGCCCCCTGCTGGCTGGTAAAAAAGTTGTCCTGCCCTTCCCTATTGGCTTCACTTTTCAGGTCTGTAGGCTACGTGCATCATTTCTACTGTCTATGAGCCAAATTATAGAAGCTTGCACGGCAGCAGTAGTAGCATCTAGCTAGAAAAGAGGAGGAGAAGATTGAAGGCTGAAAAGCATAACCCACAGCAGCTCAGAAACAGGTAAGGAAAAGAGTTCAGGTAGCATAGCATAGCTACTGAAAAGGCCACTGCTTATTGGACATCCAGGACTCTTTAATGTTATCGTTTAAGTTCAGTTAGACTGCACACATGAGGTGTTTCTGTAGCTTACAGCAATGCTCAGTTAAAATTTATTTACACAACAAAAGTTAGAAACAGTATCAGAGCAAGATCAGCAACAGCCAGTGTGCATGCACTTGGCAACAGCGGGGCAGAAGAACCCCCTTTAAACAGGAAGTTTGGTGCCTTGCTGCAGGATTTTTCCCTTCTCTGGAAAGAAATCCTGTTAAAACTCTGTTAAAAACATCTGTTAGTCCAGATGTTGAAGGCTTGTACCCGATGTCCTCACTTTAACTCTGGCACGTCTTACTTGTGTCGTTTACTTTTCTCTAAAAGCCGAATAGAAAATCACACCACAGTAACCTTAAAGAAAAGCCAGCTGATTTTCCTGGTAGTTGGCTCTCCTGGGGTTTTCTCTAATTAATAATCACAATCAGCACTGAAATCATCCTGCAGCCAGGCGAACAGGAGATCTGCGAGTCATATGAGGAAGCGTTTTGTTTGTTTTTTTCTTGACAGGAAAGATAAGAGATTCAAGCAGATGCCCAGATGGTTTGTATCACCTTCAACTGCCGGGTGTTTCTGATTATCAGAAGATAAATTGGATTAGCGAAGTAAGAAGGAAGATAACAAAGTATTTCTTGATGAAAAATTGTTATGCTCCCACCATCCCCACCCCCACCCCCCTTCTAGTACAATAAATGTTCTCCTACTGTAAGCAATCCTTTCCCCCGTTGTTTCAGTAAGAGCACACCCTTCAAATTGAATCCTTATCTGTCTCCTCAAGTAAACACTCACTTATGACTTACTTCCTGTTATCCGGATTAGGTTTAGACTGTTTCTTTTGGATACTCAGATATCATGTTGATGAAAAAATCTTTACACTTCTTGTTTTTCTGCCATAAAAAAGAGCATTGTTTGAAGCACTGGCAGCATCACCTGTCGCCTCTTTGAAACTTTTTGTTTTTCACCCTGGGGTCCTTTTCCTTTGCACCAGTCTGTGCTACTCTCTGAGTTTCAAGAAGATGTTTTCATATCAAATTTTATAATTTCCTTTTTTTATGTAGCCAATTTCCTTTATACTTAAGCTGCAGTTATAGATTTTCTACGGTCCTTATTCAAAACACATGTTGTGTGGACGTAATTCACTCTGCTGCACTGAAGCAAAGGGTCTATAAAAATGTGACTTTTTCAGAAGAATCTCCCCCAGATGCATTTTTTAATAAAAACAACGTCTATCATAAAACTACAGTTAACAAATCTGGCAAATATATACAGTAAATCTTGAGCCACCCCTTATTTCTTTATATTTTGCTTCCAAAGAGACTGGCTGTCCTAAACTTTGACTATAAATCATTGAAGCATAAAAGACACCTAATTTAAGGTATGAAATAATGTTGTGTCTACCAATAACAAACGACTGAGCAAAGAAACAATTTCAAATAGTATCTTTTAGTACTTTGTTATAGCAACTCGTCACAAAAACACATTTCCCCCCATTTCTTTAGCTGAATCTATGAAAAATGCCAGCGATAACACAGTTTAAATTAGGCATAAAATAGTATATTTTTCATGGTATTATGGAGTGTGGTTTAGATGCAGAGAAAAGTGAGTGAGTATCTACGTTTGTGCTTTTTTTGGTTGGTAATTGTAACATTTTTACTGTGTTAGACTTTTATTCAGTATTTTAGAGGTGCATTTCTTGACTCCAGCTGTGTTTGTTAGCGTTTGAAAGGTTTTGTCTGCTGTGATGGTGAAATAATGATATAAATAGTATGAAATTGAACAGAAGAGTTAAATTTATAATAGGAACTCTCCTTCGATCTGTGTCTGTCAAAGACTATACAAAAGGACACTAAGAAATGTCAGTGGCCCAGCAGAAACCTGGCTTTAAAATTTAAAGTTAAACCAGTCATTAAACATTCACAAAAAGCTGAAGTATAAACATGTAAACTAAAGTGATCACAGGTGCATTCCTCTGGTAATTTCCTTCTTCGGTTAAAAAATATGAAGTTGGAATAACTACTCCAGAAGTAGTTGCAGCTTTCCCAAATGTCTGTAACATATTAACTGAAGGACCTCTCTGCTCGTGTGAAGATGTGCTGTGGATGAAAGTGTTTTTCTTCTTCAAACGAGTGGAAACCATCTCCCTGGAGGTTCTCTGTCACATCAGTGACCCGGCGGGGGTTGTGGTGGATTTGTTGTCAGACTGGAGACGCTCTTCAGACGCACCGTGCCCAGACTTGTCTCTCTGTGCTCTCTAAATACCACTCGCAGATCTCCTGCACTGCTTCTCGCAGATCTTGTCAACACTGTAACCAGAAGCTAGATGTGTCCGTGCACGTAACGGATGACCCCCTTCGCCGCCACCATCGCACACCCCCCTCCACATGCCCTCAGCGTGAGTGAGCGTCTTCTACGCCTTCGGGCTTTTTGGAGATTTCGTGTCTCATCGCTAACTTGCATTCTCAGCAGAAAGTGACAGATTAATTGTCCTGAAGGTAGTTTTTCATTTCTTTCTCAAACATCATCACACACTCTCCTGACAGGATTTCCATTGTCTGTGTGTGCGCACCTGCAACATCCAAGTCTCATCAGCAAAGTTGTGGAGGTGGCATCAAACAAAGCGGTCTTTCATATAACTGAGCTCAACCTAAAATGTTGGTAAGACAGAACACATTTATCCTAAAATATACCCTCAAAAAACTCATTGTTTTCCAAAGATTCTTCTTTTAGGTTAAATAGATGCTGTTTGGAGCTGCACTCGGAGTCTGAAATTAACTTTTTATCTGCTGAAGATTAAAAATCCATCAGCTTGTTTTCTAACTGGGAAAAATAATACGTCGGATTCTGTTTCACTGCATTTCATCAACGACATCGGCTAAGATCTCGAGTACAAACTAAAACACATTTAGGTGAAGATAATACCTGTGCTTGGGTTTAACCTTGAACGTCAGTGAACCTGTTAGGAATCAGGCACATTTATGACTGCGGGGTCACGCGGGTCAAACAGTCCATTTGCCACACAGCTGGGGAGGCTTAGTCTTTAACAGGATTTCTTTGAAATGACCAAGCAGTGCCCCCCCCCCCCACACCCCACACCCCAACCCCGTGTACCCAGCGCCAGGTATAGTTTTACGACCCTGAAAGCCGACACTCGCTCACCTCGACACTGATGTGATTGGGATCAGGTGGGGGGCAGCTTCAGTCTAAACTGTCTCGTTTAGAGCCCGGGGTTGGCTGGTGTCCAGGTGATTCACAGTTCAAATCCCCGTCATCAACACAAACCACAGAGGCTTCGTGCTGTCCTGTCAGCAAAACAGCTATCGTTATTATGTTCAAACACCTGAGGTGATAACGACCAGGGGTGGAAAAACAACCAGGCACAAAAATATATCACAAAATACCTTTAAGGTTTTTTGGGGGGGTTTAAGTTAGCTTATGTTTTACTCCACAGCTAGTTAAAGCCCTGTTACTCCACACTGCCAGTCACGAAAGCTCCCCCCTGTGCACAGTTACCGTGTATTAAAGGAACAGTACGTAAAAATTAAATAAGGAAAGAAAATCTTACACTTATCCTTATCCAAAATGATTCAAATTATTAACAAATATACGCTCTGTGCAATCTGAATAAACTAAGACCTTTATCTTATACAGTTAGCCTATGTGAGGCTTGGGGATGGTTTGCACAGAAGGCATTGCCCCCAGTGCTGCCTAAAGGTTAGAACAGGCCATGACCTCTTATGATGATGAAAGGTGTTTTTAAATTGTGTTTTTATCTGTCTGCGTTGCTGCATTGTGCTTGTAATTATCACTTGCACAGATAAACAATCTCAAGAACACAAACACGAGCAAGAGGTCAACCTCAGTGACTCCAATTTACCGAGGTGAGGCCTAAGAGACGGATAGCAGCTGCAGTCATTTGTGTGGATGTGTGTCAGTTGAAGCAGCCACAGCGCTAACTTTAAGCCTCACCAGTCTCCAAATGGATGAGTTATTACAACAAAAACATCCATACAGTTAATAAGGCGAAGGGAACCGTACATGACGACAAAAACCTTTTTTTTATACCGGGCTGCAAACATATGTTCCTTCTGCAAAGTTGGACATGTTAACATGGGAATCTGTGGCGATTGACTCACTTGTGGAGACAGCCTCAAGTGGCCGTTAGAGGAACTGCACTTTTTGGCACTTACTAGCTGTACTGTTTTACTGTTTCTGCTTGAGGCGAACTGGCAGAGAGGAAGTGAAACATCAAAAGTGCAACAGAATGACCAAAAAAATGAAAACGAAACCTCAAAGCCATGATAAAAAAAATATGTGATACATTTTGCATAATCTGTAATTGAACTAAATGAACATGAACTCACAGGCTTTCCCACGTAAGATATGTTCTGTGCTTGTAATGTTTTCCTCCAGTTTAAGATCAGCAGCCATTAGATAGATAAGTTTCAGAACACATCGTATCGTGATAAGGGTTTTGTTGTTTATCTGAAGTTTTTGTTGTCAGTATGAACTGCAGGAAGGCAGATAATAGCGCAGAGACAGAAAGCTCGCATCAGACTGGTGCTCAAGGAAGAGCAGAAAGAAGCCAGACAAGGTGTAAGTTTTCCAAGGCTGCCTTCGAAATCTCATGGGGGGGGGGAGACTCTGTTTAAAAGGCCTTTTTGTTCAGTCGTAACAACACTAACAAGCCATTTAAAGAAAAGCTGCAGGACATGAGTAGAAACATTCCCCCGAACATGAATAAGGGCTTTCTGCAACAAAACAAGCAGCTGAAATCTCCTTTAAACAAAGTGAAACGCGGGAGGTGGAGGGCCGTGTATGCGTAGTGTTTGTTCTGCAATCCAGATCCATCAGTCACTGCGTTTCTGCAGTCTGGAGCACATTCCACAAATCCTGCTGGGTTTTGTTCCCCATAACCTACCTAACAGCGACACAGTAGAGTCCTGCAGAGCAGAGCGAGTCAGGCTCATTTAAGCACAGCACATGCACCACTGTGACCGTACTCAGATAAGCATTCTTCGTTTAATTATTTTGCTTTTACAGGTTGTGTGGCTTTAATGGGAATTCATGTTGGGCTTTTGAGTAAAGGTTAGACCTGGCTTTCTGTCAGCACTGCAAAACCTCTGTAACATCAAAGTAATGATGCACGACGGGTTGAAAATGCATTTTGGCCTTTTAATTTCGCAAACAGGTGACATAAAGTTTTGCAGAACCACTGGATAGCTTTGTTTCATTATCCTGCACCTTAAGTGTAAATAATTAGCGTCTTCCTTCTGTGGCTATAATTGCAAAATCCTCTGTCATAATGAAGCATTTAATTTAAGCAGGTTTAATGCTTCATGTTTGATTTATTTCTTCTGTCAGTGGTGAAAACTCTTAAGTAGAACTTTTTTATGCTTTTCCTTTCTGTCTTTTCTCTCATATAAAATGGTTTATTGTCATATTAGTGAACATGGCCAAATTGTCAGAACATAAGAGAGAGATAAGATAAGATAAAACTTTATTAATCCCTCGGGTGGGTTCCTCTGGGAAATTCGGTATTATTATTATATTTATCTTGGTTCACCCCTCAGGTCATCCCCAGTCTCAAAATGGTGTTTGTTAGCTCCTCTCGCCCTTCCTTTAAGCCACAAATGCCCAAAAAACACAGCCATGTATGGTGACAGTAACCACCAACACACCCAGCTGAAGTCTATCTGTGTTTGAGGTCAAGGTTACCTCAGTGCTCTACTGGGTTGCACATTCTCACGGCCGTGAAAGAGGACAATCAGCATTAGAGGAGGCAGGAACCAGAAACCCTCAGAAGGACACCAATGAGAAGAAGAATTAAAACAGCAAAGCTGGAAAGACCGCAAAGGAACCAGAGCAGATCAAAAAACCAAGGTCCAAACAGCAGGTTAAGAGTGAAGATGTGCAACCAAGTGCAGTGAGTCTTAGGCTACGTTCACACTGCAGGCGAAAGCGCATCAAATCCGATTTTTTTGACCCTATGCGACCCATATCCGATCATGGTGTGACAGTGTGAACGGGACAAATCCGATATTTCCAAATCCGATCTGGGTCACTTTCGTATGTGGTACTGAATCCGATACATATCCGATGTTTCAGAAAGCGACTGCTGTTTGAACGGTCAGGTCGCATTAAATCCGTCTTTTACGTCACTGACACAAGACAGACGCCGATTATCAGCACCAGAGAAGCGCCTGATAAGACATCGCGAACGCTTCCTGGCCATCCGGTGAAACTGCTGGGAAGACAACGTTGGAGAAACGTGAACATTTTATTTGTACTGTATAATCTGCAGATTCTGACAGAAATCTGCAACTATCCTTTGAAGCAGCGCTCCTCTAAAACAGCAATAAGGATCATTATTAGGTTATCTACATTATTATGTAAATAACAAAATAACTTAAAGCAAAAATTGGGAAACGTGAAGTCTGAAGTCTTTATATTAAGGGCCATCAGTCAAACAATACTGTTTGCTCTGGGTCTAAACAGAGCGCGTTGTGTGTGACGTCTTCTTTTGCGCATGCGGGCGCTTTGAGCGTTCACACTAGAGCGCGTTTGCTGTTGCATTTTATTTGTAGTGTGAACAAGCAGACAAAAAAATCAGATTTGATCAGAAAATCGGAATTGAGCATTAAGACCTGCAGAGTGAACGTAGCCTAAGAGCAAAGCATAGCAGTTCCACTCTCTGAGACAGGAGTACGGGTGGCGTCACACAGATTGCTGTCTCTTCATTGGGTTTCTCTTCCTGAAGACATATTCAAACTCCACTGCTTTAACTGCAGTTTGGCTCTTGTTCTCTTTTGCAGAGTGAGCTTAGCATAGCAACACTTAAGCCTGGTCTCCACCTGCCGCAGGTTGTGGGTCTTCTGATTGGCTGCCTAAAGCATAAAGTTTAATAAACAGCAGGTAGGTGGAGCCATTGTGGCAGAGATGACTATATTAGCAATATCCCTTTCCTGTGACATAATTCAGATCAAAGAGTAGAAAAAACTGCATGAAATTGAAGATTTAGGGCAATCTGAGTCTTGTGTTAAATTGACCTTATCATTTTGAATTTGGGCCATGTTTAATCTGAGCACCAACAAACATAACACATATTTTTAAACTGTTTTTAAACTAACAACGAGTCTTAAAAACCTACAGATCTCCCACCTTTTATATTAATTGTGCAGCAAAAGTCTCATCTTGAAACATCCCACAAGCATGTAAACTGATAACCAAATGCTAATTCCTAAATGCCAAGGAGAACTAGTGCTCAAAGGGAAGATGCATCCATCCATGCATGCTTCATTATTTCATGAAAGGACAATGTTCGCAAATGTCGGCGCTGCACTGGCCTGTGGGAAGATTCACGGGCACTGATAATGGAGGTAATTTGTTTCATCTGTACGTATATCGATAGTGTCTTTTCCCACAGGTTTTTCTGAGTGGCGCCGGAAAAGGAAATGCACATCATTTTGTGACAGGATGAGTACACCCAACAGTTCCCTGCAACTGCAGAGCTGCAGATGCAGTTTTGCTTTAGGCTGAGGACAGAGTGAGATGAGGAGGTGCAGATGGGATAGATCCGCTCTGTAATTTGCTTCTGTGGAAATAAGCAGAGGCATTTCCTCTTGATCTAGCAGGAGGGAGGGTGGTATTAATGATAATGGGACATTCTGGGACCAACTGGCTCTTAAACTGAGGAAAAATACATGACTCAGTGACCTGATTATGAGGTTATGCTGTCATTAACCTCGGGGTTCAAAATGATGATGATTCAAATCCAGAGAACATTGACCTCTGCCTCAGGGCTTTCTGTACTTTGTTTTTGCTTCTCTCCCTTCTTATTACTTATTTTCTTTGTCTTGTTTCTTCTTTGTTCTTTTTAACTTTATGTCCCAAGTCAAATATCCCAACAACTTACAGTTGGATTATCACTCAGTTTGCCTCACACATTCACATTCCCTGCACCACGAATCATAACAACTTTTGGTGAATTTGTAGCAACTTCACAACTGATAAGATGCACATATTATAGCAACAACTGTGTGTGCACATCCAAGCATTCACCCTCTAACAGCAAACTTTAGGTCATTCAGACTGAAACATTAGCGATTGCCTGCAGAGGCAATGAAAAATGTTGTAAGGCTTCTGATAAAGCCAGTAGATATCAGAATAAAGCAAATCTTCCTCTTCTATGCGTCCATCAGTGTTTAATTTAAGACTATATATGCAGAGCATTTCTAAAAATCTGGTTTTGAGATTGCATATCAGCACATGCCTCTGTTGCTCTCCACAGGGCGAGTTTGCCTGCATGCACTTGAGGACTGCGCAAATGGGATTTGCAAATACTTCTTTGACTAAATACTGAGTAGAAATGGAAACCTAAAAGGGGGGCAGCTGTGGGTCAGGAGGTAGAGTAGGTTTTCCACTGATTAAAGAGTCAGGTTTGAAAAGTCACCAGCTCTTTCACGTGCTAAAATGATTGGTTCAAGCATGGGCAGCACAGTGTGGGACAACCACATAGCTACAGCGCACTTAATCTAAGCTGTCATGTTTCTGCATTTCCATCTAACGCCATGACATCATATCTGGCTTCACTAATCTCACAAACAGCTGCAAACAAAACATCGTAAAAATACGGGCTTATCTAGAAAGGCTCCATCTTAACAACTGGCCTCCCGCTGCTGTCATCTCAGTGAGGCCTTGTTCTGCTGAAGGTCTCTTTCTGTTAAAACAAAGCAGATCTTTTTCACTTCCACACTGGCCTTTACGTTAAAGTAAAACCTGCCCTGTGGCTGCTTTTGTCGTGAAACTGAATTGAAGTTTATTACAACCACAACATTTTTAGAAGTGCAATGACATTATATTTTAATTGCCAGGAATCTTTTTCTTTTTTTGTCTTTGATAACATCTGGAGGAAGTTTCTGGTGTTTCTGGGCAGTCGGTCTTCTGTTATCGAGCAGCACATACTAAACAAACATCCGATGATTCTTTCTTCAGATATATGAAACAGTAGTTTGGAAACAATAAAATATTGTTATTTGTGTAATTGTGCCTCTTATTAATGCATCAATTCTAAATAACGGCCAAATCGGATGCATTTACATTAGGGCTGGGTATCGTCACTGATTTCTAGAATCGATTCGATCCACGATTCGATTCAATTCGATTTGAATCTGGGAAATTTTGCCTCAGACAGTCGGAAATATTATAATTCAGATCAGTACATTTACATATTTTTGTATCTATAAAAAGGAAGCTGACACTCGACAGACTTTATCAAAGGTGTGAGCGTCACAGCAGAGGCCTTTGTGTCAAAGTAGCTGAAGATAAAACACAGAAAAACATGAAGGTGATTTTCCTGGCCTAGGATTTTATAATAAATATTCTGCAGTACATCAAAAACGAAAGAAAACCATTAATCAACATATGAACATCACCTCTGAAGTTATTAGAGGTTTTATTAGAGACATGGCTAAGCGTTTTGCAATTTTGCATAATTTTAAAAAGTTTACATTTGTTCAGTAGCCTATTGAACAGCAGAAATTAGGTTTTCTTTTCGGAAGTAAGTAAAAGGGGAAAAAAAACAGCGGCTGACAGCCTGTAAACAACGGCAGACTTGTGCGTAACAAGCAAGCGAATAATGCAGAAAACTGATTTTTAGACGGGAAACTGTTCTTGAAGTACAGAGAGAGAGAGAGAGAGAGAGAGAGAGAGAGAGCTGTGCATGAAGTGTGATTTTATCGTGGTCGAAGCAAAACAGCAAAAGTTAGAGGGAATTCATGACAATGTTTATGTGAAGCGTAGTTTGTTCAGTTCAGTTCAGTTCAGTTCATTTTTATTTCAAACATTTCAAACATGAGCCTTCACAATCATTACAAAATATTATTCCATTATTTGTTTGAAAAGGAGTAGGCAGAAGTATTTACTTATTTGTCCCTACCCCCTCAAGTTTTACCTCTCATTCATTTAATTTTTTATTTTTTTTTTAGTCTTAAATTAAACAAACAACATATGAAACAAAAGCAAAGCAAAGCAAAACAAAACATACATAAATCAAAAACAAGAAATTAGCAAAGCCCCACCACAGTATAGTTTCTTTCATATGAAAAATACAGAAGGTGTATATTTGCAGATACACAAGTTATGGAAAAACAAACAAACCAAAACAAAAAACCAAAAAAGAACCACAACACCATTACCAGCAACATTACCGTCCTGGGTTAACCCCGTTTTCTTCATTCTTATACTTATTTAAAATTAGGTTTTTATATCTTACTTTAAACTGTTTTATGTTTTTATTGTCTTTTATTTCTTCTGTTAGTCTGTTCCATAATTTAACTCCTGCAATTGAGATAGACATTGTTCTTAAAGTTGTTCTAGCACTTTGTATTTTTAAATTCCATTTCCCTCTTAAGTTATACCCACCTTCTCTTTCTATGAACAATTTACAGATTTCTTTTGGAAGCAATTTATTTCTTACTTTATACATTATTTGCGCTGTTTCAAGCTTCACCAAGTCTTGGAATTTAGTAGCTTGCATTTTGACAAAGAGTGCATTTGTATGGTCCCTGTACCCCACATTATTTATTAATCTAATGGCCCTTTTCTGTATTACAGTTATTGTTTGTGTGTTACTTTTGTATGTGTTTCCCCAGACCTCTACACAGTAGCTCATATATGGCAGTAGTAAAGCACAGTATAAAATGTGCAGTGCTTTCTGATCCAGCATATGCTTTGCTTTCCCCAGGACGGCAATGACCCGTACCAGTTTCCCCCGAACATAAGTAATGTGTGGCTTCCAACAGAGCTTGTAGTCAATGATCACCCCAAGAAATTTTATTTCATTTACTCTTTCTAAATATACATTGTCAACACATATTTCTACTTGGATCGTCTTTTGCTGCTAGTTCAGTCAATATTGTTTGGAGAGAAATAAAACCTGCAGCTTCAGAATCTAGCGCAAAAAGGGCGTAAACACAAAGCGCGGACCCATCGAAACATCAGAATTAGCGAGCTGTCGGCTTTCAGCCCCGACCGAGTCCGTGCCGTCGGGTGAGAAAGGCGACATCTCACTGATTCAGATCCGTCGGCAGGTCCGTGTTTTTACGTCTTTGTGCAGAAGACTGTCATTTACTGTTTTAGCTGTTTGGCGGTTGTTGAAATTTTGTGAGGTTTAACCTGAGATTCTGGTGTTTTGGGCAAAATAAATTTATATTAAAAAATCGATTCAGGGTTTTAATGAATCGATATCACGTTATCCAAGCCAGAATCGATTTTAATCGATACATCGATTATCAAAACCCACCCCTAATTTACATGACAGACTTCGGTCTCCCTGTTAATTAATATGCATTGCTCCATTTAACTAAAATAAACATAAGCTTAAAGGTCAATTTTGTGTGTTGGGCTGTGATATCAATTGCAGGAGAAACTGGGGCTCATGCAAACTCTATATAGCTGTGAGGCCTATGTAATCAGATTAGGTAAGTAATTGTGTCAGATTGCTTTTAGTTCAGTGGATTAAGTTACTACTACTTACAAAAAGCTGCCAAGTAATTTGTATTCACTGACATGTTCAAAGTAATCTGATCCAACCCTGCCTACAGCAAACTGCACATAAGTGGTAAGTACTGACCCACAAGGTCACGTACAGACATGCCAAGTTGTCCCTGCCTATGAAAGCATGACGTTGTCTAAATAAACCACGTTGTTGTTTCAGGTCTCTGAAAACTTTCAGGAGCTGAAGAAGAGAGCAAAAGCCCCTCAAACTCAGGAACTGGTTAAAGAGCCACACTCACTGACGAACAGCACATTGAATCATCCCCGCTGTGGCGTACCGGACTATCCCACCAAGGAAGAGTGGCGGCACCGGGGGCGATACCGCCAGAGACGCTACACCCTGTATGGACAACGCTGGGACAAGACGGACCTCACTTATAGGTACACACTGGGGCCCTTAGCTGTGTTGTAACTATATGCTCTGCTGCATGTGTGTTTGATTATAAATAAAGCTAAATAAAGCTTACAATAATAAAACGTGAACTTCTACAGTCCCGAGAGAACTCGGTGCTGATGTAAGCCACGGGATTCATCCGAAATGTGCAGCTGAAAAAGCGTCCTGCAGTGTTACCATTTGGTGCACGCACATACGATTGTTTTTCTGCTTCAGCAGGCGGCGTTTTCAGACGAGAAAAAAAACTGTTTTCTCAAACCCGAGCAGCAGATGGACACAGTTAGAGATTAGATGGTGAATATGGTGGAGATATTCATTCAAGTGGTGAAGGAGTAGAAAGCTACGACTGTATGGATGTGGGCAATGTCCACTCTCATCAGCATAAAAATACTTCATCACAGGATAAATGTCATCACTAAGAAATGCTTTGCAGTGACGTTTCCCTCCATCAGCTTTTAAGTGATGACACATTAACCTGTTTTCAAGTTAAAGTCTCTACCGGTGCAGTACTGTGTGTCATTATGCCGTTATACAGTTCATGTCTTGCGTACCTTTAGCTCAGTTTTTAAAAACATCTGTGCACCTTAGCACCCCAACTTTTTGGTTGCAAAGCATTCAAAAACAGCAACTTCACTGATCTTTCAAATGAAACCGACTCCCTCTTACTTCTACACCCAAAGGACTAATTACATGCAAACAAAATGCAATGAATTCATCGACACCTCCCATGTAAATTGGGAAACAGGGGACATCTGGATTTGAACCAGAGACCTCTAGATCTGCACTCAAATGCTCTACCACTGAGCTATACCCCCTCAGAATGGTCTTGACTGTTTGCAGAAGATGGACATAGGGTCCAGTCTTGAAACGTGAAGGTGATGTGGCTGTGCTTTAAGTTGCATTCTTTGTAATGACCAGCTGTATAGAAGTTTTTGAGAAAATGAACCTAGTTCTCATATCAAGTGACATCAATTTAAAGTCATGTCTCATCTACTTAAATGTGTGTTGATTCACTTCCTCATGTCTCTTCCTTGTTCCCATCTCCACTGGGAGATGAGGAGTTGAGCATGTGCAATTTGGGAAATGATAATGGGAGAGACTCCCAGTTAAAGTAAAAAAAAATATACACAAAAAAGCACAAGCGCATGGTTTAGGGAAGGAGTTGGGAACACTGGCGCTTGAGGCCTGGAGTTCCCCACTCCTGGTTTAGGGCATGGCCCCCTTTTCAATCAACCATCGTCCATTGGTTTTTCAGTCACATAGGTAGCATTTAAATAGGAATTTACTAAAGTAAAATTATCCTCATATGTCTTATACTTAGTGCCGGCGTTTGTTTTATCCACTGTCTGCAACATTGTCTTAGGTTTCTCCTTTAAGAGAACTTTCTTCTGATTGGCTGACCCCAACCAAACAAAAGGTTACGCCCAATTTGCACCACCCATTATGGCCATATTTGGTGGTTGCCAAATAGTGCAGCTTGTAAAGGTTTTTTGTTTTTTTTTCAACTTAAGCAAATAAATAAATGAGATACAGCTCTTACACAAACAGGGGGCACCTGGATTTGAACCAGAGACCTCTTGATCTGCAGTTAAATGCTTTCCCACTGAGCTATACCCCCACATTCTGTTAGTGTTATTGACTGTAGGGTCTTTAAAAGTGAAGGTGATGTGAATGTGCTTTAAGGCTGCATTCTTTGTGAGGTCCGGCTCCAGAGTTACATAGAGGATTTTGAGAAAATAACCAAGTTCTCATATCAAGTGACATCACTTTAAGTTAATTAATGGACATCAATTTAAAGTCATGTCTCTTCTACTTAAATCCGTGCTGACTCACTTCCTCATGTCTCTTCCTTGTTCCCATCTCCACTGGGAGACGAGGAGTTGAGTATGTGCAATTTGGGAAATGATAATGGGAGAGACGATGAGATTCCAGTTAATGCTAACAAGATTGATTCTTTATTTTCTGCAGATTTGTCAGCTGCATGTTCGTTCCACCAATCATCAAATCATCTTTTTCAGTCAGATAGGCACCATTTAAATAGGAATTTACTAAAGTTACTTAGTGCCGGCCCTCGTTTTATCCACTGTCTGTGACATTATCTCAGGCTTTTGCTTTAAGAGAACTTTCTTCTGATTGGCTGACCCCAACCAAACAAAAGGTTGTGCTCAATTTGCACCACCCAATATGGCCATATTGGGCATAACTGCAGAATGGTGCAGGTTGGAAAAGTTGTTTTTCAACTTCAGCAAATAAATAAATAAAACAAAGTCCTTATTTAAAGTGGGGGCATCTGGAGTTGAACCAGAGACCTCTTGATCTGCAGTCAAATGCTCTTCCGCTGAGCTATACCCCCACTTTCTGTTGTTGACTGTTTGCAAAAGATGGACATAAGTTCCAGTCTTGAAAAGCGAAGGTGATGTGGCTGTGCCTTAAAGCTGTATTCTTTGTAATGACCAGCTGTATATAGGTTTTTCAGAAAATTAACCTAGTTTTCGTATCCACCAACATCACTTTAAGTTAATTAACGGACATCAATTTAAAGTCATATCTCTTCTACTTAAATGTGTGTGTTGACTCACTTCCTCATGTCTCTTCCGTGTTCCCATCTCCACTGGGAGACGAGGAGTTGAGCATGTGCAATTTGGGAAATGATAATGGGAGAGGCTCCCAGTTAAAATTTAAAAAATATACACAAAAAGGCACAAGCATATGGTTTAGGGGAGAGGTTGGGAACTCCAGACCCCAAGGGCCAGTGTCCTGCAGGTTTTAGATCTCACCCTGGGTCAGCACACCTGAATCAAATGATTAGTTCATTGCCAGGCCTCTGGAGAACTTCAAGACATGTCGAGGAGGTCATTTAGCCATTTAAATCAGCTGTTTTGGATCAAGAACACATCTAAAGCCTGCAGGACACCGGCCCTTGAGGTCTGGAGTTCCCCACCCCTGGTTTAGAGCACTGCTATCTTTCGATTAACCAGTATCCATTGGTTTTTCAGTCAGATAGGCTGCATTTTATCCACTGTCTCTGAAATTATCTTAGGCTTCTCATTTAAGGGAACTTTCTTCTGATTGGCTGACCCCTACCAAACAAAAGGTTATGCCCAATTTGCACCACCCAATATGGCCATATTGGGCATAACTGCCGAATGGTCCAGCTTGGAAAGGTTGTTTTCAACTTAAGCAAATAAATAACTAAATCAGTCCTTATTCAAAGAGGGGGCACCCAGATTTGAACCAGAGACCTCTTGATCTGCAGTCAAATGCGCTACCACTGAGCTATACCCCCATGTCTTTATTTGCTACCTGTCATAGACTGTATATAAAAGATGGACACTGCATGCAATACAACATTTTGATTGTGGTCTTGATTGTTTTCCTTTAATTTGTCATCTAAGCATTAGCAGAGCAGAGCTAAAAGAGAGTGAAAATACACATTCAACATATGAACATCACTCTGTGTTTACATCTTGTTCCTGCTCTTGAGACAGACTGGATTAAGGACATAAGGGAAATAAAGATTACACAACCTACAGAACACTTTCAGTCGTCAACTTGACCTTCAGAAAAAGGGGTTCTGCTTTTCTTTAATCTAAAGCCGTGGCACCATCGAGCGTCTGGCGGTCGTCTGCTGGCTGCTGCCTCTCTGTCTGGCTCACACGGTGTCCCTTTCATTGTACTCATTCTTCAACCTAACACTATATGAAGACAGGCAGAGTGAAAGCAAAAGGGTGATTTTAATAGCAGCGTTGGCCACAATCTAATTAGATTCTGCTTCACAGAACCAGCTCATGGTGACACCTGACGGAGTGATGTGGTTTACCAGGATCAAGGCAACACCCAACTACGTCAAACTCTCACTGTTATGACTCGTTCCTCCCCAGCCGTTGTAAATGAGTCTGATATGAGAGTGGAGCCATGCTAATGAGGCCCTGTGCTTATTTTTTATTCAGAACCAGCCAGCGTTTTGAGCTTGCGAGGCAAGCTCTGGCATGACACCGAAGTCAAGCTGGCTCAGCTGAGAGTGCTGTTGTTGTAACCGCTTGAATGGTTTTTAGATAAACTGAAAGGGAGGTCTCAGGTGGCTGCAAAAGGTTAAAGGATGGCAGGGCTGCGTTAAGGGAGATAGAGTCCACGAGTTTGCTTTTTTTAAATATATGTTAGACTTCATTCTTTAACTTTCTTATGTTAAAAACATTTTGTCTACTGCAAGGAAGCAAAATAAGTTGTAAAAGGTTTGCTTAAACTGGTCTGCAGTGACAAACACTGCACACACATGGAGTAATGACTTGTCAGTCATACAGTAAACCAAACCCTGCTGCTTTTTGACTGTAAAGGAGACAGAAAAACATCATAAAACCCACAGGGAAAGTGTTTCCTGTGGTCACTGCTTCACTTCAGGACTTCTAAGGAAACAAGAAGTCGTCCCTTTAGGAAGAATGCTGGTTTAAGTCACTTCAGGTATATCTTTGGCTTTTAACCCAGAAGCTGCATCCATGTTTATACAGTTTATGGTATTAAAGAGCAATGTATCCAGCTGTTACAGAGCAACACCATTCATTTGGAAACAGATCGACGCAGTCTAAAGTTCTCTCTCTTTTTGCACTGCTTTCCACCAAATCTGAGAGCATGGGCTGTGATAGTTTCACCTGCTTCTTTTAAAGTGCTCCAAAATGGTAAATGGCCTGTATTTGTATAGCTTTACTAGTCCCTAAGGACCTCAAAGCGCTTTACACATCCAGTCATTCACCCATTCACACACACAGTCACACACTGGTGATGGCAGCTACATTGTAGCCACAGCCACCCTGGGGCGCACTGACAGTCCAAAAGACTTAAATATATATTTTAAAGGGAATAATTTATTATTTAGTAAGTACCTAGGTCGTATTTAGATTTATTTATATATATCTTCTAATGTATAAAATATTTGAGCCATACAGGTAGATGTCTCTTAACAGAAACAATACCTGTACACTTTGTATTTGTAAAAATACACTCTAAATTCAGTAAACACTCTGTGGGTATTTCTTTTCCCACACATCGAGGTTTAAGGGTTTTTTTACGCTATTTGGAGGGCAAACTAAAAAGGCAGTTATTGGGATGAACGTCTGGAGTTTTTACTGCTTGCGTGTCTCCAAATTAAGACCATATTTTCCATAAAACCCCCAAAGAACAGGAGCTGATAACGACCACTGTAAATTATGGAAACGTGTCCTGTCTTCTCGATTAGTTCCTTGAAGCAATGCACTAAATTCTTAGCGATGGGCTTTGTGAGCCGTTAATGTGCTCGGTTTTAAGTTGCTGTAGTTGCTTTGATTTGTTTGGTACAGATGGTTGCAATGGTTAGTTTCAGATGTTGCTTTTCTGCTGGTTTTAGTTGCAGCCATTGCCGTGTTCAGATGAAGGCGTTACTGTGGTTGCAGCATTTGGCTTTGCTGCTGTAGTTGCCATATTTCACAGTCGCTTGACTTTTAGTGGTTGGTTTAATTTTTTTGTAGTTTATATGTAATATTGGTGTAGCTTCAGTATTAGTTGCTGTAGTTTTACAACAATTAACAGCAACTGTAGTTTTGTAGTCTTTGGATAAGAAAAAGTTACCCAAAAACAAGTCCACAGATGTCATGCTCAGAGCGAGAGAGGTCTGTTGCAAAAGCTCTGTCTCCTTTGCCTCTCGGTCTGTTGTGCTGCACATCCAGCAGGCCCTGATCACATGACCTCAGGGACTTGCTGGGGACGTATGGATGAAAAATTTCTCTGACACTGGCGCTTGTCCATGCAGAACTCTAAAAGTCAAAATCTTAACGTGGACTCTAAAGGCAATGGGGAGCTTACTTTATCCAGAAGTCTCACAGCAGCAATCTGAACAACTTGCACATGATGAAATGAAGGCATGAATAACAATCTCCAATTCAGAATGTGACACAGTGGAATTCAGCTTGGCAATATTTCTCAACTGATGAAAGCAAGAGTGAGCCAGAGACTTAATGTGAGCATCCAAAAGGAAGGCTGAGTCAAAGGTTACACCAAGATCTCTCATCGCTAGAAAAAGAATTTTGTTGTTGTGGAAATCATCTCAGCCACCATTAATTAAAGTCTGGCTACAGGATATCTTAGGACTCTTAAAATCGGAGAAGATAAAATTCTCCATCAGAGGCTCATCCAATAGATTTTTTACTTAAATACTTAGAAAACTTACCAGCACGAGAACTCTCTCTGTAGTCCAAAATATGACAGTGTACAAATTTTTCTGCTATTCCCGGCAGTGGCTGTTCTACCTTATAAGAATACTCTATTTAAAGATATTCCAGCATTATTAGTTTGTTTCGACCGAGGAGCAAGTAATCATTATTATTAATATTAATATTGTTACTATTGTTAATATTAGTTAAGATTAATATCAATATTGATTAATGTTAAGACCTTGTTTTTTGAGGCTAGCAGATGTTAATGTTAATATTAAACTATAAGGATACGTAGTACTATCTTATTGTTGATTTCTTTTCTTGTTTTTTGGGGGTTTTTTTTCTTTGTTTTGTTTTGTTTTTTTCCATAGGTCAATTCATTTTCTCTATAACATATTCATTTTTACATTATTGGGAGGGAGTGGGGGTATTCAGGTACTCATCCCATTTATGTTTTTTTTTGTATGTTATAAAAAAGGAAAAGATTATTACTTCTATATGTACCTATGTGTTTTATGACAGTTTGGTATTGAAAAATAAAAGAAAGAATAATAAAAGTTTCACCAAGATTCCTGATATAAGATTTTTCACATGTGGTTAGGAGGCCTAGAGTTCCTCATCATTAAGTTGGATAAAATTATCTGCCATCCAACTTTTAATAGGTTCAGCATCATCTGCACGAGTGGAAAGAGTGAGTGGAAACAACACAAACAAGAAAGGCCCCAAACCAGAACCTTGTGGCACACCGTAGACAAGAGAAGTGGAAGAAGACAGCTTAGCTTAAACAATGGAAGAGAGTTAGCCTGGTTTCATCCACTCATATGTCACATTAATGAACATTTTAGATTTTGATGTCTTTACACAATAGGAAGTTTAAAACCATAGTTTGTGGCTTGAGAGGACTCTTTACAGTGAAGCTATTCAGGTTGCGCGATCTGGTACCACTGTGCCAAAAAATGTTATATAGCCAGGAGCGCTACATACAAGCTAAGCACGTCCTGACAGCTCTGAGCAATCTTCTCTGTGTATTCACAGAGTTCTAAAAAACCTTACTCATGTAATTGAAAACCTCATGTAAGTCTAGATCATACTTTACAGAAGTTCCCCACTTAGCACCGTACAAAGTGTAGCAACACATGGACACACATTTGTGTCTTCTTTTAGAGTACTTTCAGTTAATAGGGTGTAATCTCCTTTTTACACCCATGGTAACAACCAAATTCAGGTGTTTAACACTTCTGCACTGTTAGCGCTGCGTGGCAGATTCTGTGATGATTGGACAGTCAGGCCAGCTTGCTGCTTGTTTTCAGCAGTTATGCGTCTCTGCAGATGTTGCTGTAGTCCAGTGGGTACTTAAGCTGGAGATGTTTAAGTGTGTGGTTGCAGATGTTTTTGTTTTCGCAGTGGTTGCTTTACCTGTTGCTTTTGCCATTTATAGTTGTGCATCTTGCAGTAGTCGCAGTAGGTACTTTAGTTGCAGATGTTGCTCTGTTTGCCTGAAGAGGGTTCATGCATTTAGTTGAAGGTGAAGGTGCTGTAGCTGCAATGGGCAGTTTAGTGGCAGATGTTTCCTGGTAGTTTACTAGTTGGTTTCATTGCTGTAGTCGCAGTGGTGCAGTGGTTAGCACATTTGCCTTACACATTAACGCTTCCTGGCTCCTCCCTGGGAGGAGACACAGCGCCAGCCTCATGGGGTACTCAGTGTGCTCCCAGGGCCGGTCCCATGGATAATTGCGAGGGTTGCGTCAGGAGGAGCATCCGGTGTAAAATCTGTGCCAGGGCAAACATTGCTATAGTGACCTCTCGGGATATAAGAACACATCCGAAAGAAAGTTTCAGTGATTGGGTTAGTCAGAGTAATTACTGTGTATAGTTGTGTAATCACAGTGGGTAGGTTATTGACAGACGTTTCTGTAGTTTGCTAGTTGGTTTAATTGCTGCAGTTTCTTTAGTTTCGTGTCAGTAGTTACTGTGTGCAGTTGGAGGTGATGCTACAATTTTTCTGGAAATGTTGCTGCATTCAGAAGACGTCCAAAGCTTTGCTTGCCAGAGGCTGTTGCTTCATACCAACCACAGACAGCTGTGCATTTCCATAATATGTCACAGTAATCTCATTCACCGCAGGAGCAACATTGAGATTTGATGCAAAGCCAGTGTTGGTCCATATGATTTATGAAGCGTTTCAGTCTTCTTGATATTTTGGGGATTTTTGGTTTTATTTTGTGGGTTATCACACTGGGTGGTTTTATCTAAAAGGAAAGGAAGGAGATTTTACCGCAGTGTTTTGTTAGCAAGCCTGAGGGTAGAAGCACACCTCCCCGCTAAAGAGACAACTGAAGATATCTGATTAAAAGGGGGATGCAAGGCTGGTGGTCTCACTTTGCTACTGTACATCCTGTGTGTGCGTATGTGTGTGTTTAACACCTCTATTCATTTCCTGCAGGATTGATGGATTTCCTTGGCAGTTTGGAGAGGAAAGGGTTCGAGGTGTCTTTCGGGATGCAGCGAAGATCTGGAGTGACGTCACTCCGCTCACCTTTACCGAGGTCCGTAACGGACACGCTGACATTCGCATCGACTTCAGAAGGTGGGAAGAATTGCTGAAAATATTAAAAAGATCAGGAGCAAATGTCAAATTACACCATGTTGTGAATTATATTTAATTAGGCTTAAATATAAAACGTGAGCATCGTTACACCTGAGAAATACAGCTGCACAAATCATGGTTAATAGACATTGCTTTAAAATGGCACTCAAAGGACACATTGTCTCCTTTTCTTTAATATCTGTTGCCTTCATTCCGGTGGGAGGGAGTAAAGCAAAAAAAAGAGAAGCAGAGGAGTTGAAAATGTGTAATTTGGTAAAGAAGAGTCTGTGTGCTTTTTTCTTGCTGCCCCAAAATGCACAAAGACCCAACTAATCATTGTGCAGCAACAGCATCCAAGCTGTGCTAGCTTCAAAGTCAGGGGGCACCCGGACTTGAACCGGAGACCTCTTGATCTGCAGTCAAATGCTCTACCGCTGAGCTATACCCCCACATGCCAGCTCTTCGCAGAACTGACTTATATTTGCTTTCTTTGTAATGTCCAGCAGGTCACCTCTGTATGCAAAAAGCTAGTATAGAAGTCTATGATAAAACCTTTGCTTTGTAATTGCAGTAAACACTCTACTGCTGACTTTGTGTTCTCACTAGTTCAGGTTAATACAAGATGTTTATTTCATGAATTATGTTCCCGTGCTTTCATTTATTGGTTGATGAATGAAAACAATTTCTCAACATATCGGTAAATACCTAATATTTACCGATAATGTTGCCAGTTAACCTAATTAGCTGTAAACTGTTCCTCCATTTTTCTTGCTTTAGCACTTACTTTTGCCACCTTTTATTGCCGCCGTCCCAACTTTTTGAGACACGTTGGTGCCATCAAAATCAAAATAAGATAATGCTGTCTCAGTTCAAACATTTTCCGAGTTCTATTGTGAATAAAATGAGATTACATTTACATTTTTAGAGTTGGAGTTGTAGTTGTGAGTTAGATCCAGCATAGATCATTTTGAACTAAAGACAAAGATCTTTGCTACAGAGGGATTTCCAGAATCACAAAGATGAAAACACGAGATTACAGAGCAAGAAAAGACGAGCAGATTATACCAGAGATATAAAACTTGACTTTTGTGGGGGATCTGTGTCATCCTTGGAATTACGTAAATTCTTTTGTGAAGCTTTGATTGGTTATCAGTGGAGCGATTTTTATGTTTTTCCTCTTTTGAATCAGGTTGTGTTTTTGCTTTTGAATTGCTTTTATCCACTCTTATAGAACCAACTGCAGATGAATGATAAGATAAAGGAAAAACCAGCATTAAATGCCCCAGTAACCTTTACGGCCACCAGGTGCTCGATTATTCAGGTCCGTGAGCACTTCTGGAGGGTTGATTACCTTTCTTCCCAAATATATTCTCTTATTTTTTCTTGTGTTAGTAGTGATGGAGAGTGAGGTCACACATTAATCCAAGATGTCCCATTGTTGTTCATTTATGACTACAAAGACCAAAACATACGGTTCATTTTCCTCAAATATGTATAATCAGAAAATCGTTTAGTGATTCCTGTTAGTGATGCCTGGGACAGTTCAGCCATAACTTTAGACTTTTCCTGCTCATACATGCTTGGAACGATCTTGTTACCGACGTGGACGCGCAACGGGATGTCATAGCGTGGCTCAAGCACGTTCATCATATGTTTAAACTAGGGCTGCTCGATTATGGCAAAAATGATAATCACGATTATTTTCACTGAAATTGAGATCTCGATTATTTGATGATATTTATTTAACAATAACAATGTGTTGAATAATGACTTTAAAGATTGTCAAAAAATAATATAAAATAGTGTGCAAATACTGATAACAGTGCAAATGTTTGCAATATAAAAAATAAATGAAAAATGTAAACATCTATGTTTAGTGAACTTTGCAGTGTTGCTCTGTGGTGCAGCAAAGTTTACACACTGTGTCTACTTGATCCACGTCTGACTCCGCGAACCCATAATGTTTCCACACCACTGAAGTTTTTTTTCCTCTCTTTTCAACCAACGGCAGTCACTCTCCTCTCCAAATAACTTCTGCTTAGCTTTCCGAGCTTCCCTCGGGTCCTCTTAATCAGCGGTCCCCAACCCCCGGGCCTCGGACCGGTACCAGTCCGTGAGTCGTTTGGTACCGGGCCGCGAGAGTTGAGGCTCAGGTGTGAAATGTATAGTTTTCAGGGTTTTTATCGGTTTTCAGCGTTATTTTGTTATTGTTTTTATTATTTACTCGGTGTCCCTGGGTCTTTTCACATGTGTTATAAATACATTTTCTTTTTTTCGGTACCGGTACTAGTTTTATTTTGCTGTATTTATCCGCGACACCTTAAAGGCCGGTCCATGAAAATATTGTGGGGCATAAACTGGTCCGTGGCGCAAAAAAGGTTGGAGACCGCTGCTCTTAATTGTTGTGACACGTGTTTGAAATGCAGAGAGGTGCGCTCGATTTGCCACACGGAGCAGCGCGAGAGTAAAGCACGAGGGAGGGGCTAATAATCGGCTCAGTCATTTTTAATGATCGTTGAAAGCCCAGATCGTATTCGAGATTAAAATTCGATTAATTGAGCAGCCCTAGTTTAAACCCCTTGTTTTGCACAACGGAATACGGCCTCATGTCTTCAGCCATAAACACATTTTTAATAGCTTTAGCGCGGTCGGATTGGGCAGCAAAGGGCTGCTTAAATGCCGCGAACTCCTCTGCTCCTCCACTTGGACCGCTAGCGCTGATCATAACTCGCGCACCATACACACAGTGTTGCCAACTACTCAGTAAGGAAAATCGCTGTTGGCTGTCCTAAAAGTCGCTAGAAGTCGCCAAATGACGTCATCACCTAATTTGCATAATTGGTCATGCTAATGTAATTGTAACCTATACTGTTGGAGAGAGAAATAACATCGTGGAAGAGACATAAAGTGAGTAAAAAACGTCCTAAATGCAGTTAGAATTTATTTAGAACTACAAATTAAATTTCTTTTAGCAATTATTGTTTTTTAATGTCACAATTCCAACCCTGCTCCTTTATCCAGGCCTGGACCGGCAAAAGTAACCCGAAATCGGCACTCTGGTGGAGTTACTGTGTGTGAGAGTGTGTGTTTATAAGTAGTTTTAAACCTTGTGATCCACAAAACAGTGTAACAGTAAAAGAAGAATTGACTGTGTTACAGTCAGTGTGGGATCAGCGGCTTCGCTCATGCGCGATTCATTTGCCGTTTGGACGCACAGGTGTGAACGTCTCCTGCCCTGATAGCAGCTGGGGGAGGACTATCCTCCGCCTGTGAGCGCTTTGGCACGGGTGAGGTGCCCAAGGCAGCACCGCTGCTTGTTGAGAGTAAGAGCGATACGCGTTTTCATGTCAAAAAGTCGTCATAAATAAGTCTCCAATAATACCAGAAAAAGTCGCCAGATTTGTCGCTAGTCGCTTTTTAGAAAAAAAAGTCGCTAAGGGGGTCTGAAAACTCGCTAAATATAGCGACAAAGTCGCTAAGTTGGCAACACTGCATACACACACTTTTCTTTTCTTTTTCGAATCTTCGGATCACGTGCGTGCCGAACAGTGGAGTGGGATTGGTTCAGATCACGGATCAATAATGATCCGTTGCACCACTAGAATGCACACTTAAAGGATATAGGGAACTACAGGGATCTAGGAGCAGGGGCAAACAAGCAAAAGAAGAGACGAGCAGTACATTGTTAATTTATCCAAATGTGCTTATTCTTTCTGCTAGTGTTGAATCCTCCCTTAAAGCTGAAGCTGACAGATGAATGTTTAGACTCTTTTGTCTGTAAAGCTGATAAAAGGTTTCTGCTCAGTGCCTTTATTGCTCATCGGAGTGTTTGTTTTATAAAAACCTGCAGTTTATGGCATGGAGACAACCTTCCCTTTGATGGCCGGGGTGGCATTCTTGCTCACGCTTTCTTCCCTAAAACACACCGACAAGGTGAAATTCACTTTGACGCTGATGAGTCATGGACACTCGGAAACCACATGGGTGAGTTTATTTTTTATTGCTGGAAGCTGTGCATAAAAACTGTGAAATGAATAGAATTACAAGAGTTGTGATTACTGTCTGAATATCTCCATTGTCTGCTGCTGTCGCTGTCACTTGTTTCCCAGCAGAACATTTGTTTCAGTAAATAGCTGCCATGTTTTGTCGAGTTGCAGAAGGCATTCATCTGTGGCTCTCAGTAATATCCAGCCTATTGTTATGGGTTTTCGATCCCTGTATACCATAACAGGAGCTTGGTTTTCATTGCTAGCAATAATTCATACCGCTGATTTAGTTCATAATTTTTACTGACAGAATTATTGGGCACAGCAAAGGGACAGGGGGGCTCAGTGGTTAGAGGACTTTGTCTTTGCTTTATGCAGATGATGTGGTTCTGTTGGGCAGCTTGAAGTCAGGTGTTAAGAACCTTGATTGGGAATTTGGTTAAAGTGTGAAGCTGTGGTTCTCAGTATGAAAAGGATGGGGTATGTACTCTGGGTAGAGATCTTTGGAAGTGTCCCAAGAGGGCACGAAAGAGGGGAAGAGATTTACAACATTTACAATGATGCAGACGGTCTAACGGTAAAGACAGATGAACATGAAAGTAGAATTGTAACTTTATGGTTGATTTAAGTTCCTGGCCTCACTTTGGGTTGTGACAGAGGGAATGAGTTTGCAAATAGCAGCAGGAATGAGCAAATGAGGGCATCTGCTACGTGCTGCATGAGGTAGCTTGTAGCCTCCTTTCAGAAGAGCTGGATGACATGCCCAGGGGAGGGAAGTTCCCTGTGACACTAGGATAAGATAAGCAGCTGAGGATGGATGGATGACTTTTGGACTACCGGACTTTTTTTTTTTTTTGCTTGTTTAATCAAATTATAAAGTAGTTGCCAGGAGCTTCCATAGTTGTCAGGTACAGGTACATTACTTTAATATATGGACTGAACTGACGTATATCTAAACTTTCATGCTGCAGTTTTTTAGATAATAGTGTTATCGCTAAGACCAAAACAAAGCAAGGCATACTTTTATATGAGAAAAGTGGGAAACTGAGAAAAATAGTCCATGTTGCTGTCAGTTTCTTAAACGCAATGTTTGTGACAGTCCAGGAAATAAGTTCACTGTACCACAAATGAGGCAGTAAAACAGCCACATAAATGACATAAATGTGTTTGTACTGGAAACATGATCAACAACATCTGTGTATTGTTTTAGACTCACAGATGTTTTTGTTGTGTTGTTGTGACCAGCTTTGGCTGGGGAGACAACGTCACTTTTTCAATCATGTTTTCTTGAAGTCATACATTCATAGAGTGCTTGTCACACCTTGCAGCTAATTTAATATTGCCAGTAAGAAGTATGTCGCCGAATCGTCCAGAGTACCCAAAAGAAACTCGTGCAGGCGTGCAGAAACTCCAGATTCAAATCGAATTCCTTATTACCGTGCACTGCTGCAGGACTGATAACGTCTGTGTGTCGGTGAAATGTGTGGCTGAGAGTAGATATGAGTCAGCAGGGAGAGGTACTTTTTATGACTCGTTCAGGAGCCTTGGCACTGGATGGGCTTAGGTAGCAAAATCCCCACCGTGCAAGCAGGTCAAAACAAACAAAACTATCTTCAGACTTTGTTTGAACCAGGTGTGCCCCTCCATCCTTCCACCCTGCAGGCATGGACCTTCTCCAGGTTGCCGCCCATGAGTTCGGGCACGTCCTGGGCCTGCAGCACACCCGTACGAAGGGAGCCATCATGTCCCCACACTACTTCTTCGCCGACTTTCCACCCAGAATAAGCAATGACGACAAGTGGGGCATCCAACACCTGTACGGATCTCGGAGAGTTCGAGCCCCCGAACCCCAAACCACAACCGCCACCACAACCACTACCACAACTACCGCTACCACCACCACCAGCACAACCACCACTACTACTACTGAGAGCAATGAGATCTTCCCTACTGGAGTAAGTGAAACTGATGCAACAATCACAGAGTCATGAAAATGACCTAAATCTACACAAGAGGTGTGAAGTAAACCTTTACCCTGAAGCTTTATGCAGGCATTCGTGGTACCCAGAAGGTAAAACTTTTGTTAGGATTTCATTATTTGCATATGTTATATCTGATTCTACTATATTTCTGCTGTACGAATCAAATTAGTTGTCATTCAATTTAATAAACAGTTTCCAAAACAAAAAATAACTGTTGCTCTTATCTTGACAAACGTCAGCTGCTTGATCAGCGTCTGCTATATGGACGGGCCAGTCAAAAAGTCTTCTGACATCCTTTTTTTAAAAACATTTAATGCCTACTAAAGTTAACTTAACCTGTCAGTGGAAGAAACAACAGGTCTGAAGTCATCATCAAGATGCGTTTAAGAATTCTCAAATGCTGTTGAAATAAGGTCAGGCTGTACTCTCGTGTAATACCACACTGGACCACAAGATGGCGAAGCATCTTAGTCAACTTGACACATAGCTCAGCATACAGCCTTCAGAATTCACGTGACTGTCATACTTAACAGATTCATTTTTGTAGCTAGAAAATACATTATACCAAAAAAAATGAACGTACATTAATTACAAGTCATCTTATTATATAAAAATACTAAATAATTTAAAAAGTAGATAGAAGAATGTAATCCTGGTTGGTGTGGGAAACATTAGCGCCTCAATTTATCCACCAGTTGGATAGTTTCCAAAACAAGAACCATAACAAGATAATGGTTTTTCTAAACAGGACAACGTTAGCCTAAACAAGTTAAAGTTTACCTAAACAGGATCATTTTAGCCTAAACATATTATTGTTTTCAAGATCATCAGGGTTGCTGATAGTCACGTTTTTGGTTTATGAAACACACTTTTGCATTCACTCTCACACTGCCCAAACAAACCTTACACCTTATAAGGATTGGCCTTAAAAAGGCATTTCCAGAGCTTAAACACAGGAGAATGCAAAAAAAAAAAAACAAGGTTTACATGTCTGACAATCTGACTGTAAGAGCTTATTAATGAGATTCCTCAGTAAACACAGCTGATCCTGCTTTGATAAGACTTAAACTGGAGCTGACGTGTTGCTTCCAGCTGTTTATTAAATGCCTGCACTTTCATAGCGTATGAATCCAAAAGTGAAAGAGTCACGCACATTTATGCATGTGGCACAGATTATCAATCAGTTACTGATTGGTGATTAAAGGGAGTTTAGCCTTCTCTGTGTCAGGAGAGACTTTAAAGCGCCCTGAGGTGACTGCTGCTGTAATTTGGTGCCATATGGATAAAACGAATGAATTGAGTCATGTTGAATTATTCATTACGCTGAGGGAGGCCCGGTCAGGACCCAACACTGGGTCGGCTTTGACACAGAGTCACAGTTTTACTGTTAAATACAGGTTGAGGAGCTTCAGTCTTCACCTCTTCACTAAAGTCAAAGGTGTTTTTTGTTGTTTTAAAACTCAGAGTCAGTGTTTCCAGTCGAATCTGACAGCATGGCAAGCGCTAATGAGCTACAGGCAAAAAGCATGAAACAATCCGGAGGTCACACACAAGAAAACGACTATGAATGGAAGGAAGAATGAACAGACGCAAGCAGCACTGCAAAGACGATGAAATGATTTGGGTTGGGAGGGAAACATAGGTTCATATACTGAGGAGGGCAATTGGCTAATTGAACACAGGTGTGGCCCAAGAAGAACAAAGGCATAGTTTAAGACAAATATAGATTTCAAAATAAAGTAGAAAGTGACTAATAGAACACAGGTGAGTCTGATCAAGTTACAAAGGATGGAAAGCTGCCAAACAACAAAGCAAAACAGCAAACGATCGTGACATCATGTATAACTGAGACTTATGTTCATGCATGCTTTGTTAAAACTTTTGCATATTGCCACTGATTAATTAGCTTCTTAATAAAATGTATTAGCTTGCTAAGCTGTAGACGTCTGATAAATTATCACTATATGG
The DNA here is from genome assembly GCF_056152115.1 of Neolamprologus brichardi. Lineage (NCBI taxonomy): Eukaryota > Metazoa > Chordata > Actinopteri > Cichliformes > Cichlidae > Neolamprologus > Neolamprologus brichardi. Next base: position 34,105,502 of record NC_142115.1, read on the forward strand.
ACAAAATAATCAGTGTATCAACCAATGAATTATTTGGGGTATATACACAGTGGCACCTCTTGACTATTTAAAGCGCATATCTGATTTCTTTGTGTTGGTATTGCTCCAACAACAGTATAATTACTGTTGTTCCACGACCACCTAATCAACCACTAACCAATCACATTGTTGTGCTGTTTTATTTTTAGACATACTGTATATTTAGGGGCTCAGTCTGCATTAGGGAGTTCCAGCGGATAACCTACATGTGTGTTTTTTAATGGGACATATGGCTTGTTTTGGGAAAACAATGGAGCTCGGTTGAGTTTTATGGGATTTTTCAACAAGCCTCATCCTGTGAATGGCATCGATTTGTGCGGTCAGGAGACGCTTATGTTGCAAAATATATTTCAAGGCTGCATGCCAGTTTGACAGTGCATGTCTTTGAAACTATACCACATTAGACATGAGTGTTTTCTTTCATCGACCATACAAGATAAATGGGGGTCAAACACAACAGTAATCTTTTAGTCTCGTGAGATTTTCTCTCAGGCGAAGACCGGGAAATGTTTCCACTTCACATCACTTCTTTGTGTAAAATTTGTAACTGAGAGGATTTTCACTTATACTGAAAATCCCTGAAATTCCCTGTGATCGTTTGTGGGAATAAAAGTAGTCTTCAGCCTTACGAAGCACAAAGACCCACTTTACTTGTCTTTTCAGACAATAAAACAGCTCTTTAACACTTCTTTATGTGCAGCATAAATCTCACTTATTGGAAACATTACATGTAAGCAGATGATTGCACGTGGAGATGAACATTCGATCTGTCTTTTTTCCAGCCCGATGCCTGCAGGACAGAGTTTGACGCCGTATCTATGATCCGAGGAGAGCTGTTCTTCTTTAAGTCGGGCTACGTTTGGAGGATCAGGGACGGGCATCTGGAAAGCGGTTACCCGGCACTGGCGTCCCGTCACTGGCGGGGGATTCCCAACAACATCGATGCCGCCTTTGAAGACAAGTCAGGGAATATTTGGTTCTTTCAAGGTGAGCAGTAAAGACATTTGAGCTGCTCTTAAGTGGTTTATGGTTTTATGTAAGTGCAGTTCAGGGGAACGATAATTGTACAGAAACACAGAAGCATTCTGCCCATGTATGGGCATGTTTAAATAGATGTAAAAATGTTAATTAACAGGGGTCTGTGATGTTGCTGCAGGCGAGTGTACCAAACCACCATAGACTCCCAGAAACACTGTAAAAGCTGTTTTTAAGTGAAGTAATTATAGTGAAGTAATTATACGTATAGCTACGTATAGCTAAATAAAATAACTGTTGCTCTTATCTTGACAAACGTCAGCTGCTTGATCAGCGTCTGCTTTATGGACGGGCCAGTCAGAAAGTCTTCTGACATCCTTTTTTTAAAAACATTTAATGCCTACTAAAGTTAACTTAACCTGTCAGTGGAAGAAACAACAGGTCTGAAGTCATCATCAAGATGCGTTTAAGAAATCTCAAATGAGGTTGAAATAAGGTCAGGCTGTACTCTCGTGTAATACCACACTTGACCACAAGATGGCGAAGCATCTTAGTCCACTTGACACATAGCTCAGCAATACATTATACCAAAAAAAATGAACGTACATTAATTACAAGTCATCTTATTATATAAAAATACTAAATAATTTAAAAAGTAGATAGAAGAATGTAATCCTGGTTGGTGTGGGAAACATTAACACCTCAATTTATCCACCAATTTAAAAACACAATATAACTCGAAAGCTGTAAAACAAAATGATATTTAAATCAGGTATGGATTGTTTATGAAACTGTGAAGCATTTTCTAAGAGTGCCCTCCATGCATATGATTATGCACAGATGCCTGATTCATTGTGGAGACTGTAATGGTGGCACAGTCATCAGATTTATTGATTGTAAGGATGGCAATTCATATATATTTAGTAATTCCATTATCAATATCACTTACAGATTTGAATCCTTGTTGATTCTCAGTAGGTTCTCATTGGCCTTTATTTAATCATCAGAATTATTTAGATATGTTTTCTGTGTATAATAATTTATTTTAATGTAATTAAAGTGTGTCAGCTGTTGAAAATGAGGAAACGTGTAGCATTAAATTAAGGTGTGCAGTTACTGGGTTGACGGTCATTTGAATGACACGTATTAATTGGAGCCCACCGTCTGTGCAGGTGCAAACTACTGGGTGTTTGATGCTGAGAGGCGGATCAGGGGGCCGGAGTCCATCAGGAATTTGGGCCTGTACGAGTCTGGGATCCAGGCAGCACTGCGCTGGGGCCAGGACCCCAACTACAACACCTACTTCTTCAAGTCAGGCAGCTACTGGAGGTTCAGCCCCCAGGACAACCGAGTCGAGTCTGCGCCGCGCAGCATGCAGGACTGGATCGGCATCCCCAGCGTCGTGGACGCCGCTTTCCGAGACATCTACGGTACGTGCGCGTGTCTCTGAAATAAAAGGACATTTGGAGCGCTACGTGTGATTGTTGAATTAAGACGCAGGAACGTTACCATGCTATAAATATGATAATAAACAGTTTAAAATACTTTACAAGCTTGGTAAGTTTTAAAAAATAACTCAGCGGTGGTTTTAACAGCTTTTCAGCTTTGCAAAAAACAATGATTTTCAGCATTAAGATAATCTGATTCAGAATCACGCCGCAGTGGGGTTTCCTGTTTTACACGAGCGCTATCAAACTAAAAACACAACTGCATGGAGAGAGTAAGAGAGGCTGTAAGTGTGACTGTACACACAACACAACAAATTTTATCTTCAACATGTCATTTATGAATGAGCCAGTTATCATTAAAGCTGCTGCATGTGTTCCTGTGGATGTTTTGCTCTGCACGCTGCTTGTTTTCCTTGTTCTGCTGCTTCAGGTTTTCACTTGCTTATCTGACATCTGGCCAAGAGCGAGCAGCTGTTGGGCCAACGCGGGCACATTCGCAGTGGCGCTGATAAAAAAAGTTTTGTTTGTGCTCTCTGTGTTTCAGGCTACGCTCACTTCATCCGAGGACGGCAGTACTGGAAATTTGACCCCGTTAACATGAACTCTTTGGAGGGCTACCCTCGCTACGTCGGCGTGGATTTCTTCGGCTGCAGAAACGGGCGATTCTGAATCTGAGGATCCTTTTGTTTTTTTGCAATGGAGTCGTCTCTTTTTTTGTGTGTTTGGTTTTTTTGGAGCAAAGACATTTTTATCTTTGGAGAAAGATTCAAAGGAGATGAAAGCGTCTCCTTTGAATCTGTTTATCTTTCATTTATTGATACACAGATCAAGTACACCTTCTTCTCAGGAAAACCAAGTTGTATTCCCTCAGACTTGGCGCCTCCTGTGCAGCTATACTCATATTTATTTTGCACATTTTTGTCACAGTAAGGCTGAGTTCTGGGCCCTTGTCTAACGATGTGTGCTGTGAACTGCACACTTCTCACCTCCTTTCTCTGAGCCGAAAAGTGAGATTTTGGTCCGCAGACTGTCCTACTTAGTCTGCGTTTTCCATTCCAGCAGTTGTGTGTTTTCATCACGGACGGACTTCTGCTAGCCCTATGAGGGTCTGAAGAGCGACGTCAAACTTTGTACATGAGCTGCTGTAGGTGGCGATCAGAGCTTTGTTTGAACGATGTAACCCAGGAGCCACTCAGCAGGAATGTCAGCGAGCAACGATTTCAGCTATGCTTCCCTTTTTTACAGACGTGATTGCACATGTAGTTGATTTTCCTGCCAACCTGAGTCCCATTAACCATAATTCAAAATCACAAAATCTATAAAAAGATGGACAGCCCAACAGATAGTCCCATTCTGAAGCCTCGAGCTGAGCATTTCTCAAAAGAACGCAATGTTACACAATCTCACATGCGTGAACATTGATCGTCCTTTATGACTGCAGGGAAAGGTATCATTTATACCCCATGTTGTATTCTGTATGGCTTTAATTTGGCAAATGAGGCCATGAACTCATTAGGTTAAAATTATATTTGATCTAGCTTTATGTGCATCTCTTATGTACAGCCTACGATCAAAACACACCCAGATGTGAGAGACTTTTGGCAGTTATGGCAAATGTAGTGGGGGCCAGATGTGTCTCAGATAGGACACAGATTTGGTTTGGGCAACATCTGGCCAGATTCACCATCACTGCTGGCCCAAAGAACATCTGTGCCAAACATTCATTGGTGTTAGATACTAAAAATATAGTGCAGATAGCATTACCATATGTTTTATTCATGCATTATTCAGTGAGTCCTGATGTTTTCAGACACCTGAGTCATGATGATTTGTTTCCTTTGCACTTTATCTAATTTAAATTTTAAATTTTTATCCATACGAAAACCAGAAACTTCCAAGATTATCGCATTCTAAGTTTCTAATGTTTCAAGCACCTATTTTAATCCTTTTCCACACACCAATAGAATGTTTTTATAAAATTAGATACACAAAAATGACTGAAACAAAAAGCCAAAGAATGAAGAATCAAAAATTAACACTGTAACCATTCGAGTTGCTTGCTTTGACAGATAGAAACCACATACCGATACACCTCCTACAGCTTTTTTCATGTCAGCCTTGCTAGAGGTGAAGCTAGCCACAACCAAAGGTAGCCGTGATGTGACAGTTAGTTGGTCACTTTCAGCCAGTAATAGTTGCCATAAATAACGTTTATGTTCTTCCTTAAAGTTTGCTCAGAGGTCTTAAACTAACTCAGGTGTGAGTCACTGAATAAATATAAGAAACCCAGCCTCTCCTCTGGGTCAGAACATGTAACACCAGCAATCATCAGTGTCCGCTCCCATGCTGTTTGAGACAAAGAGGTTTTGCCTTTTTATATTTGAACAAGAGTTTTTCAGATACTTTTCTTCCTGGCATTAGTAAATATTTTATATGTTTTATACAGTGCAGGGTCTTTAAAAAGGCAGAAGAAAAGCGAATGCCATTGCTGTACATCATGTTTTGATGTCACTCTTCCAGCATGATGGTGTAAAGTTCTCACTTTCTCAGCGTGCAGGCACCTGTTGCAGGAAAAGCTGCAGGGCGCCATCTAGAGTGCAACGCTGTCAACCACCTCAGAGACCGTGGTCACTCTTTGTGCCATCTTTGAAGTCATTGCGTCACCATCTGTAACATGGTGCTCTTTTCTGTTTCATTACTAAGAGGTTTGAGAATAGCAGCGGCTGTGGAGATCAACCTGGTAATAAAACATTAAAAAAAAATAGGATTTAAAACTAAATTTGAGCTGAAAATTTTGTTGCAGCAATAAGAAAGTTACATTTCATCTGCACCAGAGTCATTTTCAAATACTATATTGGTGCAGTCTGAAATATTAAATATGCAAAAGTGTTCGAGGATCAGCCTGAGGTCAGAATTTACAATATTTAACATAAAACTGTAAAGAAAATTCTTTCCATCAATGCCTGAAAGTAAAAGCAATTCAAGGACATGAAAAACTCTGGTTGCGACTCCTCTGTAGGTCAGCGCCCCCCAGGTTGAGAACCATTGCGCCATCATTTCCTCTGCTGCGTCCTGATGCGGCGCTTGAAGGCTCAGTGCAGGACACTGGCGAGTTTTAACAGCTCTCATTGTTGTTTGAATCATTTCTGCGACCCGTGAACTCTGCTTTCAAACATATTTATACACAAACAGCTTAGGAAAATGTTCCTGTATATACATGTCTTTAATATTGTTTTTAATCTTTTGTAGCCTTTACCCTGTTCATTGAAATGTATGACCTGCGTATTGTTTTCTGTTTTTTCTAAGTTACTGAAATAAATTCATAACCTTTTTATCCGTCTGGCTCTGGGAAGATTCAAGCTCAGAAACTGATGCAGACACTTTAAAAACGATAGTTTTAAAGTGTAGTATGTGAAGAAATTCACATGCTATCGCATTCTATAAGATATATTTCTGTAAAAGTAACAGTTACAGTTACAGTTTTGATTACAAAGGTTAACCCGTAACTCAGCCTGACATCTTTGTGCTTGTGCAAGCCTTAAAAACTCCTCACAAGGATTTTAAATAATATTGCAGGAGTCTGTTTGAAGCGGCGGGCTAACGCGCCTTCTCCTCTACAAGTCAGGGATCTTACATCACTCCAGTGAAACTCCATCTGGGAAAGACCGACCAACAAACATTAGAAATTATGCTGGCAGGGTAGGGGAAGCCAAACTCTAATACTGTGTGTTTGCCAGGAATAAAGCATGATGTGGATTGCAGACCTCTGTGTCCAGTGCAAGTTTGTTGCACAACACAAAATGCCATTAAATTGTTCACTTGAGCTTTCCCCGATGGTCGTGTATGCTTTTATATAAAGTTATTTAAAGTTAAAGACCAGAGCTCGACATTTCCAGGTAAAGTTATGGATTATGTAACACTTATTTAAGAATAAAAACAGATAAAAAGTTTTTATCTACAATATTAAAATATACTGTAGATAAAACCAGAAATATTACTGAATCTTATTATAATATTGCAGACCTGTTTAAACTCTTTAACTTTAGTTTTTTAATTGTAAAACTGGAAAAACGTGCTTTGTAGAAGTCTTTAGAGAGATATTAGTGTCACACTTTCGGTTTAGATAACAGTCCCACATTATTCTCTTGTTAATATCACAATAATATTACAGGAATTCGTATAGCTGTTAACATAAACTTTAACTAACAAAATAAATATTAGATATAATCTTAATAACATCACGACTCAAAGCGATTGTGTAAAAAATTTTAAAATGCATTTTTGGTCTTCAAAGCGAAGACATTGCGCTAACGGTTTGCTGTGTTGTTGGGGTGGATGGTGTTAATTGATGAGTGGATGCGATTGTCAGGTGGTGGGAGGGGGCGTGGCCTGTGCTGTTCACTCAGGGAGTAAATCATGGCTGACAGTGAGGCAGGAGCAGCAGCAGCAGCAGCAGGGATGGCTCACAGTTTCACTCAGGAGTATTTTCAGATCCCTGTGGTGACCCGAGCGTACACGACCGCCTGTGTCCTCACCACTGCTGCTGTGGTAAGAAACAAATCCTTCAACTTACAATCTGCCGATCAGAGGGGAGACCTGTCCTCAAACTGTGCACATTAGAGATGTTGCCTTTTGTTATTCTTGGACTCTTACAACATTTTAACTGTGAGATTGTGAGTCTTACTCAGGAGATCTAAGCACTTGCTACACTTTAAGTAAAAGTTATGGAAACACTTGAGTGGTAAAGTTAGGCACCTTTTAGCACACAAGTGTTGAATCTAGTTGTAGCCTCCTCATGTAGAAAGTGTCAGTGAGATCGTGGTTATATCTGAAGTACTTTATTATTTAATATGACATGAAGTGACAGCAAGTCCTGTGTAATAGAAAGTACCTGTAGTATCAGTTGATGTGTTACCACTGAACTTGGTAAATAATTTCAAAATGAAAGCAATAAAACTGTCATTTGAAAAGAAGTTTCACACAGAGGAAAGGGGAAAATATTCAAAGGAAAAAGTTAGTTACAGTGAGGTGTGTGTGACACTGGATACTAAGGAAGGAGAGAAGGACTTGTGCTGATTGGCCAGGCAGAGAGATCGAGCTGGAAAGGATGTGCAGCAGGTTAGGATGTGAGTGAAGAAAGGATTGTGATGAGAAGATGGAGGGGGCACTCTGGGGAGCTGATGAATGAAATAAGTTGTAGAGGATTAGTAAGGAGTAAGTGAGGTGTATCCTCTGTCTAGAGGATACACCGAACACCTGCGTGGCACTTCTTTTCAAATGACAGTTTTATGGCTTTCATTTGGTCCAGATGACATACCTGTGCAGGTAAAGAGAGGGTGTCTAGGGGAAAAGGAAGTGGACTTTTTGACCAGAAATGTAGAAGAAGTTTACTGTTACTGATTTTCAAGAACAAAGGTGATCTGCAGAGCTGTAGTAACAAGAGGGATAAAGCTGATGAGCCACACCGTGAAGATTTGGGAAGGAGAGAGAAGCTAGGCTAAGGAGAGCGGTGACAATCAGCGAGTAGTAGTATGGCTACAGGCTGACAAAGAACATTACAGATGTAATGTTTGCATCAAGAGTTTATTGATCCCACAAAGGGAAAAAATTTTGCGTTACCTCAGCTCAGGTACAGATATAAGAGAAGTCTAACCAATGAAAAAATAAGTAAGACAATGCACTAGGTCATCAGAAGCAAGACAGAATACATGTGTGTGGATGAGAGGAAGACTGGTGTAACAGTGAAGCTGCAAGGAGTAGAGCTAGTGAAGGTAGATGAGTTTAAATACCTGGGGTCAACAGATGGTGCACAAAAGAGGTTAAGAAGAGAGTGGAGACAGGGTGGAGTGGGTGAAAACAAGTGTGAGGGGTGATTTGTGAAAGAAGGATAGCAGCAAGAGTGAAAGGGAAGGTTTACAAGATGATAGCGAGACCTGATTTGATACGATATATATGGTTTGGAGACAGTGGCACTGACCAAAAGACAGGTGGCAAAGCTGGACATGTGCAGAGCAGGGAGAGTGGATATGAAGATGAAGATGGAACTGCCAGGAAAACGGGGCCACTACAGTAATGAATGATCCGTGGGTTTCGTGAAGTGGGACATGTGAGGGTAAGCGTGACAGAAGCAGATGCTACGGCTAGGATAGGATGGAGGAAGATGATTGGTTGGGGCAACCCCTAAAAGGAGCAGCTGAAAGACCAGGTATAGAACAATAATCAACAGGTAAAAGAAGAGCAGCAAACATCTAAAAACTTTTCAACACACCTGCTGGTAAAATGCTGCCCCCTGGTGGTGGTGAAGGTTTTATTTAAATTCTGCAGAGGGTAATGACAACAAGGACTTTTTAAGTGAACTTCCAGTTAGTTATAGCGAAATATCATACAAGCTACCCAGAATTAATTAATTTTAGGCTGTATTTTACTTTTTAGCAACTTGAGTTCATCAGCCCATTTCAGCTCTACTTTAACCCAGAGCTCATCATCAGGAGATACCAGGTACCATTTACCAACTACTTAACTGAAACTTTGAGTTAATTATGTGTTATATCATCACTGTTACACTCCTCTTCCCTCTCTTTCTCAGATATGGCGCCTGATAACCAGCTTCCTGTTCTTCGGCTCTCTTGGATTTAGTTTCGTGTTCAACATCATCTTTCTGTATCTTTTTGCCAAACACTGAAAAAATAGGAAAGTTTACTGAATTGAAGCTCACATTATGGTGAAATCTGCAGAGCTGAGCAGACCTTAACTGAAAGTAAGCTATCGATACTGTCGGATGCTGGAGGAAGGCTGTTTTCGGGGCAGGACGGCGGACTTTGTTTTCATGTTCCTGTTTGGAGGGATCGTGATCACTGTATCCTTTAAGCATGATCTGATATCCTCGTGTTGGTGTTGTTCCCAGATCATCATACTAAAGGTTGTTCCAGGATCAACATTGCAAGTGACCAGTCAGAATGTTGTGATGTCATACTTTTGCGACTTTGGGAAAAACCGGCGTAAAACAAAAAACTGTACTTAAGCTGCGAGAAACCGCCTTTGTCCGCCGATCAACGGACCCTAACCCTGACCCTAACCCTAACCCTTTAATAAACGCTAAGCAGAACTGATATTGTCCTTGCAACATTGGAATTTCATAAATGCACGAATGGGTTGGTGCGCAAAAGAATAACGTCACAATAATGTGATTGGTCACTTGCAATGTTGAACCTGGAACAACATTTTCATGATGATCTGGGAACAACACCAACACGACGATATCAGATCATCCATCCTTTAACGTGTTTAGGCGAAGGATGAGGGATGGGTAAACAACCACAGCTATGGGATGGTATAAGATGAAGAAAATCTGGAATAAGATCCTTTGACTTTAAAAAGGGCTTTTTAGGTTCCTGGTCAAAACCAGCTAATTTAATCAGAGGATTAAAACCATAATAATGCTGTGAATGATGCTCAGTGATCTTTAACGGAATAGCTCACATGAAGCATTTTTAATTTTAAAAAGTCAAAAGTGCTGAACACAAGCTCTCTTCTCTGTCACTAAAAGTCCCACTGTATGTCGACTTGTGTAATTCGCCTGGATTGCGTGGCATCCAAACTAGTTGTGAAATCCTGCTCCCAGATTTTCCACAGATAATTTAAGACTTATTTCCACTTTGATCAGAAATGTCCGTCAGAGACTTCTGCAGACGTCTGCAGGCTCCGAGCGTGTAAAGTCAGCCGCTGTACAGAGTGCACCTCTTTTTGATGATGCGCAGCAGTTTGCTCAGATTCCAGGTTAATGATGCTGTTGTGAGTGGGTTTACCACAGACGTGTCTCTGGGTGGTTGTTAAACAGTTATTGTGCAGGTTTATGCAGTCGTGCTGTGTTTCATGGGGAGTTTAGGATTAATTCTGCTATAAACATGTAACATGGTTGGCTGGAATGACGGGAATGTCATAGTTTGGCTTTTATTGTGGAGGGTTTAGCATTCATTAAACAATAACATTGTCTCTACCTGCAGAGATGAGATGGAAAAACTTGTTTCTTCTTTTTGTTTAGTTTAATCAGATACTGTGGGGTTATATTCCAGTTCTTTACACATCTTTACACATCAGGGGTTTTATTTTCTGAAGGCAGAAACATGCTGTCTGACTAACAGATGTATAAAACCCCGTTTCTTCAAACAAATAGCTTTCTCTCTTAAACTAAAGCTCCAACAGTTCAGGTTAGTTTGTCCTCTTAAACTTTGACTCTTGATGAATAGGTGAATGTTTTTATTTAACCTGAAGTCCCGCAGCTGTTCGGTCTGTTCGCCAACATCTTCTTCCTGGGTCAGGCCTTCATCATCATGCTGGTGTATGTGTGGAGTAGAAGACATCCGCTCATACGTATGAACTTCTTCGGCCTCCTGAACTTCCAGGCCCCGTTTCTTCCCTGGGTGCTCATGGGATTTTCATTGCTGCTCGGGAACTCCATCGTGGTCGACCTGCTTGGTATGACACGACTCGACTCATTTAACACCAGTTAACATGAATGGTTGGCAAAAGGCGCTTTTTAGGAAAATACCAGCTGACTCAACCGATTAACTAATTCTTCCCCTTATCCGATCCAATAGTTTATTTGAAATTCGGGCGTCTGACTTCATTCTCTCCTCAGGTATCAGTGTCGGTCACATGTACTATTTCCTTGAAGATGTGTTTCCAAACCAGCCGGGAGGAAGGAAGCTGCTGATGACTCCAGAACTTCTGTAAGAACCAGTGTTTATTCAGCTCAAGTCCAACATGTGGAAACTCTTTTCTTAGAGAGATGACCAGCCGAGGCACAGTCTGAAAACTCGGTCTCAATACTGGTTATACCACCTATACACCTTTTATATTTTGCTAGGAAAATGGGAAATTGGAGCAAATATACATGGAAATACAGCATATAAGCCAACAGTGTTTGTACAATTATAACAAGCTTGAAAGGCAGTGTTTGGAATGACCACATTTATTCTATGACAGTCTGAACTCTGTGGGGCAGCTCTCTTTTAATTTCTTTCAGTAGTCTTCAGGGATAGTTTTCCAGGCTTGTTGAAGGACATTCCTTCTGTTGCTCTCTGTCAAAATCATCCCACACTGCTTCAGTGTTGAGGTTCGGGTTCTCGGGAGGCCAAACCAAGACTGACAGTGCTCCATTATGTGCTTGTTTTTTATGTCCAGGGATGCTTATACTGCACTGGCTGTGTGTTTGGGTTTATTGCCATACTAAAAAATGAGGCTGCTGCCAATCACATGCATTTTCAGATGGTATTGCATGGTGGATCAACATCCTAGTTCTGAATTCATAATTCCATAACTATTGACAAAATTCCCAACACCACTGGCTGAAATGCAGCCCAAGCCCTGACCGAGCCTCCACCATGTTTTACAGATGGATGTACACTCTCTCTCTCACACACACACACAGTTCTTGTGTAGTTCGGCGTACCTCAAACTTTCCTTCCTGTTTCCCATTCTTAAGAATTGCTTCTCCGATGAGGCTTCAGTGAACAGTAAATGATCAACTGAAGGATCAGATCTCTCAGGTCCCGTGTCAGGTCTTTGCTGTATTTTTTCCAGTTCCTTAAATACATGACTTTTAGGTACTGTTCACTTGTACAGTGTCCTCAGATTTTCTTTTTTTATGGACACACTGCACACCATGCTGAGATGTGTTTTCAACTCTTTGGGAATCATCTTGTCAGTGAACTGCAACATTTTCAGTCACAGAGATGTGAACAAATGACGTGTTTTTGTAACAAACAAAAAGCCCAAAGATAACATTTACGATTGGTTCTTTGCTAAGTTGTCGGTTATATGTACACACAACATTGGTGCCTTAAGTTTTGTGCTTTTTTTATGCTTGAATAATTCAGCACGTCATTGTTAAGTAACTTAACAAACCAAAGAGAAACCTTAAAATGGTCAGGTGGACTAGACAACAGCACTTTAAAAATAAAAGAACGTCTGCCTCCTAGGAATCCAAATATGAAGAAATGTGAGGTGACTCAAGAGTTTTGCACGGTACGGTATGAGGTGAAAATGAACACAAGCGTCGTTTTGTTCTCTCCTAACAGACGAGCCATGTTTGATCGGCCAGAGGACCCAGACTACCGTCCCCTCCTGGAGGAGCAGCAGCAGGGTGGAGACCTGCAGCCGAATGGGGAGCAACACAACTGAGAGCCCAGAGAGCTGTGAAAAGTCAGACACAGACCGCCACAGGACTGTAAAGCTGTATAGACTGAATATTTAGCTTTGTTCAGCGTATTGTAACCACAGAGCTTTCATTTGCCTTAACAAGAAAAAAGGACCAGAAATGGAAGAACAAGCTGAAAACTTTTCACTATGGATGGACATGGAGGGTCCACAGTTTGCTACACCAACAGCTTTACTCTGTATAAGTGCAGGTTTTATACTTCACAGCAAACTGGTTGAGTGAGATGATGTGGATGACGAGCTCAGTCAGAGGGACGCTGTAATAAGGTCAACAGTAAGGAGACATTGGTTAAATGCCACGATTGTTTGGACTTTTTCTTACACTGATGGCAAACATACCGCGTTGTCATCAGTTAATATTTCACCTCAGTCTGCTCCACACATGATGCAGGAAAAGGAGAAATGAGCACAAATATAAAACAAGAGTACCCAGAGTGCAACTCCCCCCGAAGGGCGAAGGATATACTGAAACATTGTTTTATGAAGTTTTTATTCCAACATGCTGATGTCAGCCTGTTTTACAGTATCATGGCATCAGCCTGTTGTAGCATCATTGTGACGTTGCAAGCGTCATGTTGAAAAAATAAAAAGCCTGTTGCACAGCTCTCTCCGTGCCCTTTCATATGATATATTACTCGATATGGTTTCTCCTCAGCTCGCATTGTTATTGGTATCTACCATCACACAAAATTTGAAAATTATATGATGAACACGAGACTGCTAACAGACACATGGAACCGATTACATAAATTTAAAAAAAAAAAAGCAGGAAAAACTCTGTTACAACACTGCAAATAAATTAGGAGAATGCCAATAATTCAATAATTAATAAGTTTGTTTTTGTTATTTTACCAATAAATACCAATTCAGTGAATTTCTGATCTTGGCTTTATTCTTTTTATAGTTGGGAAAGCTGATTTTGAGTCCAGCGTAGTCTGCAAACACGTTTAATGACAACATCTCTTACCGATGTCCAGTCTTTATTGGAAAAAAGGCTCCAAAACAAAACTTGCATTGGTGCCTACATGCAAGCTTAATGTTCTAAACATTACCTGAGCTGATTTCTAGGAGGAGAAAATGGATGGTCGAGAATTGTTAAATAATCTTTTGAGTTAAACAAAAATGAAAACACTGTTGATCAAGAGAAAAACGATCTAGATCAGGGGTGTGGCACGCATTTTAAGGCCAGGTAAAACAAATGCATACGAGGAAAAGCTGTAAAACTTTAAATAAAGCCAGAAGTTAAAAATCTATGCACTCTTTCATATTTTCCAAAGCCGTTCAGTTGGTGTCTTTGACAGTTAGATTCTGTTCCCCAGTCCTTATGTTTGACAGCCCTTTAGCAGGCTGGTTCTGGCCCCTGTCAAATCTGTAATTTGAACTGTGAAGCATCTTGATTTTGACCTCCTGCTTTCGTTTTATTAAGCAGATGTGTAATCTCAGGTGAGGACGAAGTGAAAGGAGCAGGACTGACCCGTAACTCTGCTCTCTGCTTTTCTGCTGCTGCCTGACTGAACTGCCGACGGCCTGAAAGCCGCCTGCACACGCTGCACTTTCACCCACCGCCTTTGTGACTCAAACACTGGGAACAAAATGGAAATTGCTTAGCACAACAACACAGCAACCAGCCTCAGTGGGACCCCGACAACAAAACAAGCACTTCATCATCTTGTGCAACAGTGCTGCTCGTAAGTTTCAAGTCAGAACTGGGGTCAGACTGTTTTTTGGTTTGAATTTTGTGTTTGCAGTAGGGTTGTTTTTTTTTAAGCTTTCCACATGAAAGGACATTTGGAGAATAATTCATAAATCTCCAAATTAATTTTTTGAAATTGAATTTTATGGGGTTTTTGGATAGAAACTCCAAACGTTAGTTTTTAACCCTTTAAAACCGGTCAGAGCGGCACGCTGCTGCGTGCATAACTATTTTTAAATCCCGGTAGAACTGCAACCACGTAAGCTAGCACAATAGTTGTTTTTTTTTTGCATATGAAACCGGAGGAGTTGTACTTACATCTTATGCCATCAGCTTGTCCTCGGTCACGGTTTCCTTCCACATAAAGCTTTGCAAAAACTGCATAAAAAGCGCTTGCAGCAACAAAAACATAATATTCCAGAAACACGCTTTGCCGATTCGATCAGCTGTTCATAACACTTCCTACTTGGAATAGACGTCAGTGCGAACCGCCATGACTTGCCCAAAACCGGAAGTGGCGTCATTTCGCGGAAATGTAGTTTTTTACCATCAGGGCCTCATGAGCCTATACTGGTGTTTTTAAAAATGTTTGACTTTATGACTTTCTGTGTCGTTTCTGGGATGCTTAGGACTCATATTGCACTGCTGGAAATAGTTTATTTTGATGCATATGCTGCTTTTTTGAAAAATTGCATTATAATATTTATATTCGTTTTTCCTGCAGTATATAAAAATTGGTGTATTTCAAAAATAAAACTATGAAGGCACTCAAAATGAATTTCCTGTGGTGGGAAACTATTTTGTGCAACTTTTTTGTATTTACAGTTTTGAGGGATAAGCCTCTTAAATTTCTCTAACTAGAAATATATGTTAAAAAAACAAAAACAATTTTCAATTTTTTTGTAGTTTATTACACTTTTTTGCAATTTATGTAATTACTATGCACTTAATGCATACATATTATTATAATTTAGGCTGTAATGGTTGTATTGATGTATACGAACTTGAAATGCTCCCAAAAATGGCTCTACAACATGTAAAAATATAATATAAGCTCTGGTGGACTTGGTTCTATGGTAGGTCTTAAAGGGTTGACTGGAAAACATTTAAGCTACAGTCAATTTGAACTGATTCATAGGGATTTTTTTAGGAATTCTATTTTCTGGGGGGGGACTGGCACCATTCGGCTCCTTTTACCCCTGAAACTCTCCAACAGAGAGCATGCAGGACCCACAGAACGACAATAAAGACATAAATGAGAAGCATGTTGACTTTTTAAGAAGCTGTAATGATCCTTTAAATGATCGCTCGCTCCATCTTTTTAAGGAGACTCAATTAAAGCTGATGCCTGGGAAATTTCAGCTTTATGTAAACCTACAACTAAATAACTTGATTTAATAGCAAAAACAGCAGCAAACTCACTGATAAAGTAAACAGAATACCAAGTGCTTTATTGTTTTTTGTCTTTTTATTACTATTTTTTAAGAATTATTAAAATGTACAAAAAAAGACAACAAACACAACATAATATATTATCTGAGACTGGTGGGGTGTGTGTTTCCCTCCCTCTGTGGTCAGGTAAAGACAGTCAGTGGTCAAAGTGAGAGAGCAGCTTCTCCACGCTGAGTGTCAAAGGGAAACAAAGGAGGCGAATTTCCTACCAGGGTCTTTGCCAAACTGAACAGAATATCAATATTAATCATAAAAAATAACAACAACATGGGGAACAGCTGACGGAGGTCCGGGCAGAGCAGGAAAACCCTCCATCCTGTGACGGAGGAGCTTCTTCACGGCCGATGTTGCAAACTGAGATGATGTCATACCGCGATGGTGTGAGCGCCGTTCCAGTAGGGGGCACCAGTGCTGCTTTGTTTACCACGCAGGAGCCGTGTTCGCGAGTCGCCTCATTCGCCTGTGCAGCAAAGAAGAACAGAGCATCAGTGGAGGCATCCAAAAAGGTTTTTGTTTAATCCACACTTCTTTTTCTCAAAACAGAGAAATAAAATATTCACATTTAGAATAATTTGGCTGAAATTCAACCATCAGTGAAAAGTTTTTCAAGCAAGACACTCGAAGACAAACGTGAGGGTTAAAGCGACCTTGTATTCATGTAAGAAACCACCATTAAAAGCTGGGACCGTTAATGGCTGCAAGATATTCTTAACAAGTTAA
This sequence comes from Neolamprologus brichardi, assembly GCF_056152115.1. Taxonomy (NCBI): domain Eukaryota; kingdom Metazoa; phylum Chordata; class Actinopteri; order Cichliformes; family Cichlidae; genus Neolamprologus; species Neolamprologus brichardi. The sequence goes on from NC_142115.1 coordinate 34,122,047, forward strand.
AATGTAAAAAATAAATAAATAAATAAATACTAGCATTTAAGCTTTGCTAAGTTTTAATGGAAAAACTACGCTCAACATCAGGACTTCTGATTCCTCTCTGGATCATTTGGTGTTTTGGTTTAATCCCTGAGGTGTATTTTCAGGCTGATCCTGGCCAACGTTAGCCTCCATGATAACAGGGTCAGAATCCAAACTATCGGATGTAGTGATGTCTCGTTTTCAGTTGATGAGGTTGGATCATTCATCCACGTTCTGGAGTTTATTTGATTCAGTTTATCAGCAGACTCCTTTTTTTTCTCTCCAGCTAATCAAATAATGATTTAAAATAACAGGCCACACCCACCTTGTGTTTCTGTCCTGGTCTCTGATCTTCTTCTCCATCTCTGCGTCTGTCAGCGTCTCCAGCAGGGGGCACCACTGGTCAGCATCACCTGTGTTTCTGATTGCTATCTCCACTGTGGGCAGAGGGTTTTCACTGCAAAAGAAAAACCAACAGAGACTTTAATTCAGTTTCCTTTACTAAAACGACCGCTTCCTGCTGCAGCTCAGTCTGTGATGTCATTGAGTTTAAATGTTTTCCAGTCATGAGGTTGAAAGACGAGCACCAGACACAGTTTCCGTTACACCAACTAAATACAGTTTTCTGCAGCTACGATGTTTGTCATGTTTTTGATCATGAAACAAATAACATTCCTGACTTTGCAGACATTTTAAAAACATCACAAGAAGTCGAAAACTGATGTAGAAACAAGCGTGAGAAGATGAGGCACCGAAACGGCCTGAACTCGTGTTTTTGTAACTGTTGACCGCCGTCGTGAGCAAACGCTGGCAGAAGCAGCTCGTTACCACACTCCCTGAACTCTGTTCAGTGTGACTCTTCTTTGCACTGTTTGAAGTGAAAACACTTCATCAATCACTCTTCGTTGCCATGAAAGAAGCAGCAAAACAAACGGTCCTAAAGTAGTTCTGTCACAGCTGAAGTCCAGCTGTGACAGAGATCAGCGCTGCCGTCTGGGTTTCAAACATTTCATCACTTCTCGTCTGACGGCAGCAGACAGGCGGCGACATTTCAGCCGAGGGCAGAGGAAACGCACCCACCCAAAGAGACCCGAATCCAAAACCCTTCCACTTCTGACCGGTCAAAGGTCGCAGCCAGATGGCCACTGCACCAACAGCAAACACACACCCAAAAATTTCAACACTATCTGCTGCTCGGGGTTTCTGCAAGTTCAGAGTTGAACTAAAGACTTTCAAATATCAGAAAATAAATGTAATACTTGTAACGATGATAACTCATGAATTCACTCAAACTCATCCAGTAAGTGCACATCGTTGCTGTGCAGGGTTTCCTAGCATTCAACTGCACAAAATAACACTGTTGAAAGGGTACGCATACATATTGGCCACGAGCTGCAGGCAGCCTGGATACCACATTATCAAGGAAGTCCTCAATTTCACGTGTCAGTGTTTGGGGAATTTTATTCACTGCTCCTCTGAATTTAAGGGAATTTAACTGTCAGGAGGTCAAAATGACACTACAGCCTATAACACAGTATAACATCATGTTATTGTTTTTCCCATAAATTGTATTAAATGACATACCAATTAAATTTTGAAGGAAAGGTGTCGTTTTACCAGCTCACTATAGTCTTTTCAGTTTTATATTATGTTTTCTGCACATTTCCACCTCTATATTTTTTATCCTTTGACTTAACTACAGCAGCTTTGCATGAGTCACATACTGACTCAGTCTGAAGCCTCACAGGGGATACTTATACATACCTCAGGGTTCTGTAAGTAATTAATAAGTAAAGAAAGGCATATCCTTATCTCCTGAACTGGATCGAAATCATCTTTAAATCCAAGTCGGGTGAATTGGCGTTTACAACATTTAGCTTTCAATGAAGGCTCTGTGATGCCACGCCTCACATCCTCAGCTCATGGATGCGTAATGTTCAGCAGATTAAAATCATTTTATCAAACTATTAGACAGATATTTATTAAATACCAAAACTAATTATTTCTCCCACAAATCTTCTGTTGCTTTCTCGCCTTGCTCAGACTGCCTCTGTGATCCCGTACCTGAAGGCGTACGTCCTCTGGTGCCAGCTCAGCTGACCGCGGATGCTGTAGGCGATGGTAGTGACAAACTCCCCGCCGAGGCCGAGCTCGGAGCAAAGCTTCAGGGCAAACTTCTCTGGAGAGTTCTCCCTCTCAGACATGTCCCACTCAAACTGGTCCACCAGAGAGATGTTCCCAACGTGGATGTTAAGCTGGAACAAGAAGAGAAGAAGACTGGGTAAACTTTTCTGTGCTACAGGTATGAACATGTCCGTTTACGTGGAGTGAGCATCACCTTGATTATCACCCTCTGGTCTGTCTGGTCCTCCAGGAGGCTGTCTGTGGGATAAGACTCGATCTGCTGTCGGATGGCGGAGGCGATGGCGGGGACGAAGGCCAGCGGGTTGAGGTCCAAGTCGTCACACAGGATCTCAGCGAACATCTCGGGTGAAATGAGCTTCTCTGTAAATTCCAGGAAAGGAGAACAAGTTTATAGTCTTGTGCTGACTTACTAAATTTCCAAGCTGAGAGGATGTGGTGACGTTACCGTTCATATTCCAGGTGAACGCATCCCTGAGCTTCTGCCCCTCAATCTCCATGTCCAGGCGGATCGGAACGAGCACTTCGGACTGAGTGGCATTTTCATGGATCACTGCTGGATCGTGGTCATCAAAGCTGGGAAAGAACCACCCCAAGAAATAAGAAATTATAACCAAAAAAAATAAAAATCAACAGTTAAATATCCGGATGGTCTGAAAGATATAAATGATAGAATTTATTTTATTTTTAAACATAAAACTTTTATCTGTAAGTTAGTCTTTGCTCTAAAATTTAGTTCGTTAGATCTGCTTCTGTGTGCAACGACATCAAGCACTGAAGATGCAAATTCAATATTATTAGAAATTATTCATAACAGATATTAAAATAAGAAAACGTTTCATTAAATATAACAAAACTTTAAACAGAAAAATCACCCTTCTTATCCTTTTCATCAATCAGCACAAGTCAAATGTACCAAAAATAAAAATAAATGCATGTTTTCACATTATTGGAAATACATCATTTAAAATCTGTTTTAATCTGTCTCACAATTATTTATGTTCCTTTTTAAATGACCTGTATTTGACAGATACAATCAAAGATATTAAGAAGGAATCCCATTATTATTATTATTAATAAAACGTAGAAACTTTAGCCAGAGATCCACAGTATAACATCTTCTACTGGAGAGAATGTGTGTTGACTTTCGTGCACTGCAACACTAAATGCTCTTCAGTCTCTCCAACAGCTCGATGCTCACCACAGGGGGAAGGTCCTCTTCTTGTCCCGGCCCAGTCGGCTGCGGTTGATGGTGGTGGAGCAGGGCACGGCGTCCAGATGATGGGAACTGTTGGGCAGCGTGGGAACCCACTGACTGTTCCTCTTTGCCTTCTGTTCCCTGGCGGGAGACAAACACAGAGAGATTAGGATCTAAAGTAAATAAAGTGCGATGTTATGTATTTAATGGAGTCTCTGGAATTGACTCCTATCCGGGAGGCCTGGAAAGGGTTAGCCTAAATGGAGCTTTAGGACTCGACTGTCCTTGAGGCCTTTTAGCAGACAAAACAAATGACAGCTCTAGCTCCTTGTTGACTACATTTTCTTATCTGCAGGGTTAAGGCAGGAGGAGGTGGATGAAACTCTGTAAGAGCACAGCTTCACGAGTGGATCAGCATACCTGGTGCAGCACATCTTTATTAAAACGCAGCAAAAAAACAGTGAAAAAGCTAATATGACAGAAGTGCCAGCACTTCCTCTAACAGCCACTTTCGGATGGCTTCAAAAGTGAATCAGTCAAAGGATTATCATGTTAAAAGAATAAGATAGCATGTTTACAGCCAGTGTTCTTGGTCTCTCCGGATAGTTTCGCTCTCCTCTCCTCTTTTAATGCAATTGTTTGTTGTTTCCTTAATAGATATTAAGGTGTTATTCACACATTTATGTATTTATGTCCACACGATTCACCCAAAACATAATCTATATTTTTGTGTTTTTATCTACATGACTGAAAACAGATCTCTCATCTCTAACAAATAAATAATTAAAATTATAATGACACACAGTAGGGGATGTTGTCCTGTTTTGTAAATTTTATAAGTAATGGGGGTACCTGAGGTAGGCGGGGGGCTCAGTGCTGATAGAAACCGCTTTGTACTTTTCGTCATTTCCTTCAAGTATCTCCTCGACCTCCGAAGCCTTCAGCAGGGTCACGCTGGTGGCCAGTTGAGTGTAGCCATGATCTGAATGAGAAGAAAGAGGTCGTTCAAATCAACAAAGAAGCAGCAGCCAATGGACTGAAGGTGGGATTGAGCGGAACAAATAAAACAATGTGTCAGATTACATAACCTTCACCACATCTGTAAATAAAAAAAGATTAAAATCTGTAATTCTGCAAAAGCAAACGGATGAACATGAACACTTCTGACATTTAAATGAGTTATTGTTGGAAAACTGTCACCATCAAGGTACTGATCCTGTCATAAATCCTTTTGTGGGCAAAATCACGTTCAATGCAAGAAAGATTAAATGACATAAGTGTCACTTTATTTCAGTTTAGACAAATTATGAGTGCTGTGAGAATAAAATAAAATGTAAGCAGAAGTTCAGCTTCGTTGACTCAGACTCTTTGTGTTCTACCTCTTCAGTGCCCCCTGCTGGACTGCAAGCAATTTCTGTATAATTCTGGAAAGACCCTCAGAGGAAACAGAGCTGTTCTCTACTGACCGTGTGATGACTCCACGATTTTCTTTCGTTCTTCTACCGATGCCAGTTTTCTCCATAATGACGGGTACCTTTTATACAGGGAACCTCTAAACATGCGAAGGTAGTTTCCCACCTGGACAAACAAAGACATGGACAAGGAGATCATGAAGAGAATCTCAATAACAAGTTCGCACATTTAGGTAATTTCTTACTATAAAAAAAAAAAACAACGTTTTTTTTGTATTGTAGTGTATTTTGTATATTTTATACTTTTTATGGGGAATATATTCCATATAGGTGTCTTCGGGTTGTTCATATGCCAGAGTAAAGCCAAACCAAAAGAGATTCAGGCCTCATTATTGCTCAACAGTGCAAAAGTAAATGTAGCAGCAGGAAATGGACTGTTTCGATTTATTCTCCAACCAGAAACCACAGGTAGAAATGATGATGCTCTCTCACTCAGCATAACACTGAGGTGTATATGTATGTTACTGGGATTTGTAATGGCATGTTTCCTACTTCTACAGATGTTTTTATTTTTATTTTTTTTGTTTTTGTTTATAAACGGGAATTGGCTCATGTCTGTGTGCCAGAACCTAAAAGGAAGTGTAAAACACAGGAAGGCAGCCATATGGTGATATAAGATATTGACAACTAATACACTTTTTGCATTCAAATAATTTAAAACCATTGGCTAACAAAGGAATAGATAACAGAGACTGTCTTGATGCATGCTCAATCATCCAGGTAAGTAGATCCCAAAAGGTTGATTCTGTTCAACTGGACGTAGCGTTTTCAGTGGGAGAAACATTTCGTCACTCACCTCACAGCCCATTGGTGATTCAGTGGGCTGATTTTAGTTATTGTGCAAATGTGCGGTTTATACGTTTGGGGAAACCTGCAGTCAGCTGAGACTGAAGAAGTCACTTGGATGAGTGACGAAACATTTCTCCAACTAAAAACACTACGTCCACATGAACAGAATCAACCTTTTGAGACATAACAGAGACAGTATTCGTTTGATAAACACAATTTTTTTTCAGCAACAGATTCCTTCAACCTTGCTGTCTGAGGGAACGTTACAGGAGGTCATTCCTTCCTGCTGCTAACAGACATATGACAACTCAATTTCCCTCTGGGATTTATAAAGTCTCTCTGATTCTCATTGTGAAATGCAATCATTAAATGAAATGACAGCCCCATTCTGTCATTTTAGACACCAAACTGTCATGATCCCTAAATATGTAAATATTAAATTCAATCAGGACTGTTGATTGACTGACAATTAGTAGTTACACCACTTCTCTGGATATTTTTTTGTCATTTATGCCCTCCATTTGTGCCAGGAAAACAAATATGCATTATCAACAGCTGCTTTTTTTCAGCCTACAATGTGCATGTTAAAAACACATTTTTAAAGGCCAGTGAAGTGCTGCTTGTTTCATGAATGCAGAAAAATCTTAAGCTTCCAGAACAAACTTGCAACTGTTCATGAAGATGTTTCTAGCTAAAAGCTGGAAATGTAGGATGTAGGAAAGTACTGGAAAACACCTGCCCTGCCAACAATGAGCCCTACAATTTTACAACGGTGCGACGTTCATTTAAGCTACGTAACTCCGAACAGACCAACAAACCCGTAAGAACACTGTGAAGTGCCAGGTGATACACCATCTTGAATTACAGAACCAGAAACGACACAAATCGAGTAAAATGACCTCTTTTGTTATATTAAACACCGCTAACTACCCAGCTGATTACTAGCAGTTCGGGAGCAGAAACCGAGCAAACATCCGGGTGCAAGTTTTCAAGTCAAATGTCAATCTGAAACACCAGAACATAGGTGGACTTTCTTCCCCGGTGGTAAGGTTCTAAAATTATTTAGCAACAGATCTGAAATCAATGAATGAGCTTCAGCGCTACTGGCGTCGTTAGCTAAACTATGCTAGGCTAAGCTAACAGATTGGTCACCAGATTAAACGAGGCATTATCCGTTCAAACGCGTAAATATTTACAACAACAGACTGTCGAATACGTTAAATACTGACCTCCGATCCGATCATGTAATAGTCTCCATCCTCCTCGAGCTGAAATTTTACCGGTTTTTGTCCAAACGTTTTGCTCAGCGCCATACTGAAATAACAAAGCTCTGTGCCACTGCGCAGGCGCACGTGACGACGAGCTCGTTCTGTCCCAGTTAGATGACGTAGAACATATGCGTCGAGCAGCCTATTTGAATTTTTTTTATGTTTAGTGAGACAGTTTAAACAGCTCTGTATGGGGGTCACCGCATCGCAAATCATCCCAAAAACACAAAAATAAATGAGATAATATTTTCCATTGACATGCTATGAAAATGCTACATCTTACAAAAGAAGACCCTAAATATGACCATGCTGATAATCATACCTCCTGTATCTTACACAGGAGTTCATGTTTAGCATTTTTGAGTGTGTTAAACAGCTTTATTACATCAGTCCATGATTTCCAGTTTGAGGTGACACATGTAGAAAGCACTCAGGTGTGTCTCAACAAAGAGGACACAAACACCTCATACTAGCTGTCAGCATGGTGGTGGAGGGCTAATGACTTAGGCTAGTTTTGCTACCACGGGCCCGGGGCCCCTTACAGTCTTTGAGTCAACCATTAACTCCTCTGTATGAAATGCCATCTTTGCACAGCAGCAAATCTACAACACAATGGCTGAAAAAGGAAAGAATTAAGGGGTTGCAACGGCTCAGGCCACACCTCAACCTGACTGAAATGCTGTGGTGGGAACTTAAGAAAGTTATAAAAAAGAGCGGGCCAAAATTCCTTCACAATGTGAGAGATGGATAGTCATTTAGGAGATAAGGTCTTAAAGTTATCGCTGCTACAGGAGGTTCAACAAGTTACTGAAGTTTTTCCACACAGTGCTTCTAGATTTTGGCTTCATTATCGTTAAATAGAATTTGACATGATGTAATATGTTGGTCATCAAAAGCTCTGTTTACCTCAAGTTTAATACCCAGTAAGGGCCAGATCAGTTTTATGTTCCGATACCTAAAAATCGACCAAGGATGTACTGTTTTAAAAAAACAAACCAAAGAAATCATGAAAGTTTATAGAGGTTCTCCTTAAAAATAAGCACAGAAGAGACACAGAAAGTCCTTTTACTTTTATAAACTTAATGTTTATTCATATATACATGAATATATTAATCTATAACCAAGAAAGGAGAGAATGTACAATGCAAAACAAAATCTTTATATACAAATTAATAAATAAACAAAGACAATCAAGGACAGTTTCTGTTTTCTACACAGGTTTTGTGTTCTTGGGGAAAGTAAAACAAAGAAGCAGTTAGAAAAAGTTCTGAAATCTTTTTGTTAAAATGGGAAATGGCACCCGAGCACAGTTCAGGGAACAAAATAAAAAAATTAAAATAGACACACACACATACACACACACACACACACCACACCAGCTGGTTTCCAGTTTGTTGTATTTTTTCTCCTTGTAAACGCAGCTTTTTTTCTTCTTTTTTTTGTTCAAGCTCGCACACAATCAGGTCAAATCACAAAAAGGTATGTCACTGTCAGCACGGGCTACGACGAAACACAGACTGGTCCATCACGTCAACCTCACCAGCACAGAAACGCTCGCAGGGTCAGGAAGTTTGTCCCAAAGGTCCGCGCGCTTACACAAAGAGATGGAGCTGCTGCAGAAAACCTGCTTTCCGATTACTTCAAACATCCAGAAAAAACAGGACTCAAAGTGTGAAAGTTTCATTCCAACCAAACAGTACAGAGAAGGAACTGATGCTGCATTCAGGTCACGTTTGGAAAAGTGAAACTCTAAGGCTGGGGATGTTCTGTTTTGCTTATTGTCAGCCGAATGTGGATTTATGTGAAGGGGGAAATGGTTCAGAAGCAGACTAACACTTGAACGTTTTGATCTTTTCAGTGAAAGATGTTGACAGTAAGACAAATAGTGATTATAACACAGCGTTATTGTTTATAAAAATGATTGTTTTTGTCAGATTTGTTCTCTCATTTATATTTATGTAACCAATTACTGACATGTAGGAGACAATAAAACTATTTTTCACAGAGATAGCGTGAAATTTTCAAGGTCCTGTTGTGTAAAGAGAAAGGGAAAAGGCTGCATGTTGCACTGATTGGCTTGGATGATATTACAACAATAGGTTGGTTAGCACCATTGCCTCACAGCAACAAGGTCCTGGGTTTGAATCCACTGACCGGCCAGACCCTGTGCCTTCGTGGGCTCTCTACGGGTACTCTGGCTTCCTCCCACTGTTTGCATGTTCAGTTAATTTGTGTCTCTAAATTGGCTGCAGGTGCGACTGTGAGCGTCAATGATTATCCATCTGTTAGCCGACAAACTGGCGACCTGTCCAGGGTGTACCCCGTCTCCCCCTCTATGTTAGCTGCGATAGGCTCCAGCGACCCTGATAGATAACCAGAAAAGAATGGATAAAAATCCCAACAGCATGAGGTAAAAAAGAACAGATGCTGCTGTGACTATGCTGAGTTGAGGCCATGGAACACATGAAAATGCCATCAGACGCAGTCGACGAGTGAAATATTCAAATATATGTTGCTAGTTTTGGTTTTAGAAGAAGCTGTGTACTATTTTCCTCTGGGAAGTTGAGGCTAAAGAGGTAAGACTTCACTTGAGGTCAGGTCAGCTCACTAACAAAGTGTAAGCGGGTCCTCTGCAAGTTACAAACTGCTTAGATGAAAGAAAAAGTTAAACTTATTCCAAAAGTGGCAAAACTGCAGTTCCTTTATTGGCCACTTGGGGCTGACCCAATTTCATTCGCATAGAAATGCCAGTTTTGTAGCTGTTTTTATTACTATAAATTGGTCATAAGATCTCAAAGTCTGGTGTGACACGTCGTGTAATCCAGCCTGTGATGTTTGGTTGGAATAAAAGATTCAGACATGCCAAACAAAGATTTTAAAACATGAAAAACATTTTCATGAAAGTGCAGTTTTTACGTCAGCGCCTGACAAACACGTCTGCTTCAAGTTTCTCGGACAACAGTCTCCACAGGGAAATGGGTCCACACTTTTTTTTTTTTCCATAGTGTTCTCCCTTTTTTTTCTTCTAGAAAACAACAGTAAACAAACAAACTGTGAAAAGGCAGAGGACCCGTCTGTTCAACCTTTTTCTGTCTTTACATGTTTTGTTTTGTTTTTTTTGGCACATGTAGGGTCAAGCCTGCCGCCTTTGCTGCTCGCCTGAGCGATGAGCAAAGGGCGGATGTTCACTACGACATCATTAGAAGGGAATGAGACGTTTGGGTTCACAGTGCTCGACAGGACGCGCCGATCAACAGGCAGAGAGGGCAGAGTGAAAGGGTCGAAGGTCACAGTGTTCAACAGCGAAGGATTTCACGCCACAGCGGTAACAAACAACACCCACGACAGCCGGACGCCGTGCCTCCAGCTCATCACCATATTGCTATCACTCTTTTTTTTTTTTAAACAGGCGTTTCATTCATTTGATCGTTTGTACGTGACCTTCATGCAGATGAAAAAACAAACAAAAACAACAAAAAAGGCAAAACATGGTCGCAGCACAGGCCAGATGTTTTGTTGTTGTGGCGATATTAATAACACATCAGGAAAAAGTCCAACCTCAGATTTTAGTGTGTTTCCGATGACTTTTGTTTTTAAATTTCCCATTTCCTCCACTTCCCAGAATGCTTTGCAACAGATTTTGATGTTTTCTTTTCACCAGTGTGAAAGAAGACAGACATACTCTGATGTCATTTATTGTATCTAATTGCCAGCAGTGGGCGACGCCTGCAGCTGCAAATAGACTTCTATTACAGAAAATGACCACACTACTCACATGACCTATGACCTCAGGAAACAGTTTCCTCTTAAGTTTATGGTCTCAATTGTTAGATTCAAGTATTAGTGAATATAATATTGTGTAAGTCTTTGGAAACCATGGTCCCCATTAGAGGTGGTTGTCATTCCCTAGCCTATGACGGCGTCTCTTAGTCTCTACCGATGGCTCGTTACAGTGGGTATGTCCATCTTTAGTATACAGTTTATGTTTATCTCCTCTGGACCGCTTTTTATTAGATCTGGCAAATGTTCTTGGTTAAGCCACATCAGTCTGGCATCGGTTTAGCTGTGATCAGATGTATTTCTGCTGTAAGAAACAACTCAGCTTTGTCATTTAGCACCTGCGGAAATGAAGGAAATACCAACCACAAATACTTGAAGCAAGTCACCAAAAATTGCTTGTTAAAAAACCAGCGCTGAGTGTGTTTAAGGTTGGATTTTTACCTTTAAAGGAACAGAGAGCATAAAGAGAAGAGTTTGTTCCCCCGTGTTGAGTCTGGCAGCGTCACCGTCCTTCGCCTGGGCGCCTACGCACGAAACATTCAGGAGCTCTTCTGTACGCTAACAGGAACAGAGAACCTAAAAATTATCCAAAGCTACTTTCGCCCCCCCACATGTACTGTTAGAGCCCAGAGCGGAAAGACTCTGCTGCCATCACAGACACGTAAAAACCCCAGATGATACCGCAGCGCTCACCTGGCCCGTCATGGCACATTTGGAAACTGATGGTTATGAAAGCCGAGCCGCCATGTTGGAAGCACAGCTAAAACAGAGAGTATCGACTCTTCCGGGCGGAGCGGCCCTTTTTACTTATTATTTCTGTAATGCCTCGTGTCCCTCAGACGTTTCTGTGTTCCTACATGGCGGCTGGCGGTCAGTCGGAAGAGAAAAAACAAAAACGTGAGGTGCAGCTCATTATGACGTCTTCAGAAAGATAAGTAGCAGCACCGTATCAAAGAGAGAGATGCAAACAAATGTACAAAGAGAAAAGAACAAAGCGTCGAGTCTGTTAACAAAATCTCGTGGTCCGTTTGAAAAGAATATACTGCACAGATGGTGTTAATCGATATATACACTCAGTTTTTTTGTGTCTTGTTCTCAGCTCATGTTTCTGTCCCACTCTGTGGCATCCTTCTCCATGTAGTGGTTACGATTCATTAATTAATAATAATAATAACAATAATAATAAAAAGAAAACAGTGGCATGTGATTCATGGCTGCGCCCACTGGTTTTGACACCACGTCTCTGTTTCAGGCCACGTGACCTTTTATTTTTGTGTATGTGTAACATGGCAGCGTTCAGGAGTTTATAGAGTCCAGATCTCTCCACGCTCGCGTCAGCGTCGCTGGTGTTAAAATGCTGAGGCGGCAGAGAGCGAAACCTTCAAGTGCTGCAGTCCTGCAGGCACTGTCGACATCAGGGACCACCGGGGCAAAAGCGGTGGCGGCGGTGCGCTTGAAACAAAAGCTCCCTGAAAAAGTAGAATCACATTCAGACACCTTTCTGTCCGTTAGTGTTTGCTCCACGCAGGAGGGTGCGAGCATGAAGAGCGCAGAGTGATCACACAGGGGTGAGGCTCTGCAACATGGTTTAAAAAAACAGGGGAAAAAAAGTGTTTTTGTCGAAGGTGCAGAAACGACTGATCTGACCAACTGATGTTAAGATGTAAACAGCTGTAAACGAAACGTAAAAGGACCGGGAGATCTGATGCTTTTCCATGAGCCGGCTGAAGCAGCCAACACGCCTCGTTTGTTTCCCCCACAAACGTGTCCTTCAGCCTTTTAACGTCCTCTCAGGGTCCCGACGACGCGACAGTTAAGTGTTAAGGTGCTCCTCTGCTTCCCAAGGTGCGCTTGGTCGTTCCTCCTCTTGCATGTCCAGTTTTTGTCTGAACAAAAACTCAAGCACCTGAGCAGAAGCTGACGAGCAGAGGCCAGAGAAGGTGATCGAGGACGAGGAAGAGGGTGAGTGGAGGAGGAGGAGGAGGAGGAGGAGGGAGGAAGTCTCCTCAGAAAATCCCTTTGGCGATTTTCAGTCCCTTCTGTTTCATGCGAGGCAGCGTCGAACTGGCCACGTTCTTGGCCCGCATGGGCCGTGCCAAGCCGCGCTTTTTCAGCACAAAGTCATAATTGGCAGTGGAGTTCATGGCGTAGAAGACGTTGGCGTTGTCCGGGATCCGGAGCTCTGCAGGACGAGGTCAGGAAGAGAGAAACAACAAGTGGTGATTAACGAGTTCAAGCAGTGATATTCTCAGGGGACATGAAAGAAAATCAATTCTTTATCTTTCACCACATGAGAAACTGTAAATATATGTCAACACATCGGCCATTAAATTCATTTTAAATTAACAACAATTAAGACAAAACACATACAGTTACATGTGTACTATTAATTACTCTCTCAGATTTTTATGGAAAATGTGTATCACGAACTTGTATCATAAAAGCAGCGTAACATTAAATTCACTGCTAAAAACTAATAATGAACACATGAAACAAAGAAATGATCACCTTTGTCCTCAGAGATTTTCTGCATGAGTTCGTATTCCTCGGTCTTCTCTCGCTCCAGATTGTGTTTGATCATGGCCTTCCTGATCACCGCCGGAGTCTTGTCCTGACTCGTCACCTGAATCGCAGACAGAACATCAACATCTGTTCCTAACTATTAACCATCACTTTACACACAGAGAAAACTCTGACTTCACTGCCTCTTAACCCTTTAAGACCTACCATAGAACCAAGTCCACCAGAGCTTATATTATATTTTTACATGTTGTAGAGCCATTTTTGGGAGCATTTCAAGTTGCTATACATCAATACAACCATTACAGAGATTTTAATAATATGTCTGCATTAAGTGCATAGTAATTACATAAATTGCAAAAAAGTGCAATAAACTACAAAACAATTGAAAATCGTTTTTGTTTTTTTAACATATATTTCTAGTTAGAGAAATTTAAGAGGCTTATCCCTCAAAACTGTAAATACAAAAAAGTTGCACAAAATAGTTTCCCACCACAGGAAATTCATTTTGAGTGTCTTCATAGTTTTATTTTTGAAATACACCAATTTTTATATACTGCAGGAAAAACAAAAATAAATATTATAGTGCAAATTTGCTAAAAAGCAGCATATGGATCAAAATAAACTATTTCCAGCAGTGCAATATGAGTCCTAAGCATCCCAGAAACGACACAGAAAGTCATAAAGTCAAAGATAACTTTTAAAAACACCAGTATAGGCTCATGAGGCCCTGATGGTAAAAAAAACTACATTTCCGCGAAAATGACGTCACTTCCAGTTTCGGGCAGGTAATGGCGGACATGCGATAGTTCACGCTGACGTCTAATCCAACGTAGGAAGTGTTACAAACAGCTGATCGGATCGGCAAAGCGTGTTTCTGGAATATTATGTTTTTGTTGCTGCAAGCGCTTTTTATGCAGTTTTTGCAAAGCTATATGTGGAAGGAAACTGTGACCGAGGACAAGCTGATGGCATAAGATGTAAGTACAACTTCTCCGGTTTCATATGCAAAAAAAATTATTGCGCTAGCTTACGTGGTTGCAGTGCTACCTGGATTTAAAAGTAGTTGCACAAAACGGAGCGTGCTGCTCTGACCGGTTTTAAAGGGTTAAAAAGCCTGAAAGCTGTTTTTCTGCCCTCACCAGGATGCTCTTATACATGTTCCCGTTCTCCACGTCCAGGCTGACCCTGATGATGCAGCAGTCGTCCACCTGCTGGTTGTACAACGGCAGCGACAGAGTCGAGTAGTTCGACACGGCCGACACCGAGCGTTTGTGTGAGCGCGAGGCCGACAACGGGGTGGAGGAGGAGACGGAGGAGGAGGAGGCGCTGCTGGAGCCGGAGGCTGAACCAGAGCTCGAGCCCATCCCGGACGTGTCCAGAGACGACAGAGACGTACATTCCCAGAACTGAAAGGTTATCAGAGGGAGAGGTTAGTGGGAGAGGCTGAAAAATGAAGCCAATGCTGAAATAAAAACCTCATGCAGTTCCTCTAAAGACCACTTGAGGCTCCAAAAGCAAGTCAGTCCCCATCAACGCTTCATGTTAAAGTTTCCAACTTTACATGAACATGTTTACAGCTCCAGTAAGCAATTCTGGTATCTGTAGCTAATTTTCTTTTTAATAATAAGGGGAATTATTATTGGACAATTATTACTGAGCAGGTTTGCAGCTTTCTAAATCGAGTACCCCACCCCACCCCACCCTGTCTGGTTTGCAGACAGTCATCCAAGCCATTTCAGGTTTTCAGTGTGAAATGAACAGAAAAACATAGCAGCCGTTACCGTTGAGGTTGTATCTGCAGCTGGAGCTTCTCTTCCCAGTGCTGAGACAGTTAGTTTCACCGAAGGAGTCGACGTCTGGAGGAGGACAAAGGAAAACAAAACAGAACCAGTCATCGCACGGCCCCAGACCACTCTGACACGATGACAGCCATTATTTTTCTCCACACAGGAGACAGGATCACGCTCAAATCAACTGAACTTTAGGTGGGAACAAATGTGCTCTGTGAATAATCCCTGTGACTTAAGGACTTAAGCTCCCAGTGTGGCTGTGCGCTGGGAGTATTTCTAAGTATAACACTGTGGAACTCACGTCTGTTTGTTGTAACTGTGAGTGATCACCAGGGGGCAGCGTGGGCTACTCTTACTTATGTTTGTAGAATTTCAGCATTGAAGTCAAACCGAGCGTTAAACTACATGTTTATAATTCCTAGAGTTCATATCGTCTTGATTTTGAAGGCTATACCTTGGTGTAGTCACAATATCATCTGATTACAGTACAAATGACTACAGGTCCCACCCAGGCCTGGTTTCCTGTTCAGTTTCGGTCCCTTTTTTAATTTTACTGATTTTCTTTCTTGTGTTTACATTTTTCCATTGTCTAAAGCAGCGGTCCCCAACCCCCGGGCCTCGGACCGGTGAGTTGTTTGGTACCGGGCCGCGAGAGTTGAGGCTCAGGTGTGAAATGTATAGTTTTCAGGGTTTTTATCGGTTTTCAGCGTTATTTTGTTATCGTTTTTATCGTTAACTCTGTTTCCCTGGATCTTTTCACGTGTGTTATGAATAAATCTTCTTTTTTTTCGGTACCGGTACTAGTTTTATTTTGCTGTATTTATCCGCAACACCTTAAAGGCCGGTCCGTGAAAATATTGTCGGGCATAAACCGGTCCGTGGTGCAAAAAAGGTTGGTGACTGCTGATCTAAAGTGTTTCCTTGTCTTTATTTCCTTTTGTTTTGTGTGTATTTGCCCTTCATTATCAGACGCTCCTTCTGCCCTGTTTTGAATTTCCGTTTTGTTTTCCCCACTGAAGTTTTCTTGTAGTTTGTAGCAGTTAACATTGTCCAATAAAGGCTCGCCCTTTTTTATTCAGCCTGCTTCCCTGTCCTCCATTTGAGTCCTTCTTTCGAGTTTTATTCTCAAAGTAAAGACTTCAAACATGAGGAAATGTTTCCAGCAGATCCACTGTTGTTTTTTTCCCTCCTCACAAACAGCTGCTTAAAAGAAAATACTATGTGCAGCTTTTTCTACCTTTCTCTCGTGTCCCTCCGGTGAGTCTGACAGGAAGCTGGCGTTCACATCCTCCAGGTCTGATCCGCTCGAGCTGACAGAGGTGACGCTGAGAGCGTCGCCGCTGTCCCCCCCTCCTCCTTGGTACGGCCTGTAGTGCGAGTGGTCGAAGGACTTGGAGTGAGAGCCCGCGGCACTGCTGCAACCGGCCTCCGTCAACTGTCGGCTGCAGATGGCACCGGAACAGGAGGGTTATGAAAATAAGACTGGTGGTCAAGTTTAAAACAACGGCATTAACGCTGCGACTTACTCGCTCCAGCGCTTCATGATTCCTCCGTTCTTCTTGCCTCGGAGCGTGTTGCTCGCCGACTCTGACAGAGGCTCGATCTCACAGGACAGATTGTAGCTGCGGGAACAGGAGGGAGTCAGGACGGCAAGAGAGAAAATGGGAATTCAAAGACATAAACTCAAGGATGAGATAGGATAACACGGTTAGCACCGATAACACTGAGCTGGGTCATTCCACCTGCAGATGTGTAAATCTGGTGGGTTTCACCACTACTTCCATGAATAATTCTGTCATTTTTAATGGTTTTGTATTATTTTAAACCCCTCACCGCCTCCTCTGAAATGATATTTTCACCATTTTCATCAAAACGCACAGATATTTTAATCCTGACGGCAACACTGAGGACAAACTGAATAACCCACGCTTCATGCTGGCAGCCAGTGCTGTGAATCATTTCATAAACTCCTAAAAATCTTGGAACATGTGAACATTTCATGTGTTCCTGCCAAAACTTGAGGGTTTATATATATATATAAATATATATATTAGGTTTTTTTAAAGCACAGCACCAAGTTTTGTTAAATTCCCCTTTTCACTGTCAGAATTAAAGGATGACTGCAGATATCCAACCACCATCAAAACAACAGCCAGATTTCCTGCTTTCCTCCGGGGAGGAGCCTCTGATGACTGACCTCTCTGCCTCGCTGTATTTGTCCACGCCGGCGAACCACTCCCTGAAGTGGCTGTCCTGAGTGAAATTGTAGTTGTTGGAGGCCAGCTGGAGCAGTTTGATCTGAGCGATCACCTCGAACTCCTGCAACAAGAGGGCAGAGCAGAAAAAAGGGTTTGACTTTGGGATTTGGACCGGCAGATTATTTTTGATGATGATTTCAAACAAACAAAAAGAAATAATTCACCTTTCTTCTCTTCTCGAAGTTAATCAGACCACCCTGAAAAAGAAGAAAAGAAATTATTAGCAGTGAAAGAAAATAAAAAATCCAAACCCAGGAAGAGGGTTTAAAATCCAAAAATCATCACAGTAACGACTCCCATCTGACGTCTCACCTCAGTGTAATCCTTCATGGCAGTGTCCATCATCACCAGGTCCGTCAAGAAAGTCCCCAGGTAAGGGATCGTCCCCTGCATCACTCCCTGTTTACGTGGAGATGAACATGCATTTAGAGTGCAAGTGACCATTTTTCTAGAACAACGTTATTTAAACCAGCGCTGCAGGAAAAATTTGATTTTCATCAGTAAGTAGTCCTGCAAACTGCTGCAGAAGTTTAGGCTAATGACTGCTTGTTGAAATTTGTAAGAAAACTTCCAGAAAGCTAAATTTGAAGAGCAGCTGGCAATCCCCCATTCAAAATGTGATTGTACTCCTTAAGTGGATTTGAAGGGGATTTGATATAGAGTACTGGTTGCTTCAGATGTGCCTGTTAGCATAAGAAAAATAAGTAAATGGAGGCTGACTCAGCGCCTGAAGCAGTGCTTTGGTGGAAAAGCATCAAGCAGGTCGCATGTGGTCAAAGGAGCTTGCAAAGAAAAGCGTCTGGACTTCTTTAAGTTGCTTGAAGACGTTTCACCTCTCATCCGAGAAGCTTCTTCAGTTCTAAGGTCAAATGTCCCAGATTTAAACCTAGTAGGAGTTTCCCCCCACAGAGGGACAAAAGGACCCCCTGATGATCCCCTAATCGCCTGAGCCAAGGTGTGAAACTGGGTGTGGGTCCCAATCAGCCAGGGTTTCAGGTGCGCTCTTAGTGGGGGGATACTCCCACTAGGTATAAATCTGGGACTCTCCACCATTTGACCTTAGAACTGAAGAAGCTTCTTGGATGAGAGGAGAAACGTCTTCAAGTAACTTAAAGAAGTCCAGACGCTTTTCTTTGCAAGCTCCTTAGACTACGATGACCTGGATGACTGAGAACCTTCACAGACACAGATAGCATGTGGTCTCACCAGGTCTCTCTGCTGCTGGTGTCTCCTCTGAGCGCGTTTAGGGTTGATTTCTAAAGTTGCAAACTTGGAGGTGCCCTCCTGCAGAATAAACAACACATGATAAGTTTTACTGGATGCTAAAAATCACAAATGTGCAAAATACAGGCCAAACACTAAAAATACCCAACCCTCCTTCCACTACGGCGCAATAAGTGAGTTTTGCTCACTCACTTCTGCAGAAAAACAAACGTCCCTGTGCTACATAATTCAACATCAGACACAGTTTATCCCATATTGTGTTCCTTTAAACGACTTCTGAATACACACATTTCTCCTGTAATATAGTTACATTAATTTTTGTTGTGCATTTCCCAAAACCACGAATTGACAGATAACACACTAAACAATAAAACATATAAACTGAAAGAAAAAGAATCATTCTGACCAGAGATGGGCAGTAACGCGTTACTGTAATCTGATTACTTTTTTCAGGTAACGAGTAAAGTAAGGGATTACTGTTGCAAATACGGTAATTAGATTACCGTTACTTTCCCGTAGGAACGCTGCGAAACCGTATTTTTTTTGCGAGAATGTCTCATGACAGTGACGTAAGCGAGTGCGACGTTCGTGACAACAGCTGTGTGCAGATCAACAATGGATCATATATCGAGTGCGGGAGAGAGTATGAGCGTGCAGCGTTTAAAGCGTGGAAGTACTGACCTTATTTTAAGTTTGATTCCATAAAAAGTGACAAAAACATTAGTGTCCGTTGTGCGTGGGAAGAAAACTTCTTTTTACAGCGAAAAAAACCCTAAACTTCCAAACAAGCACCGAGTAGCTACGACGTAATGGGAAACTCACAGAGAAACTCGCAGAATTGGGCTGAAAGATCTATCGCTTTATCACCTATTCAGGTTGTACATCGTGTTTTTAAAAACTAAGTAACTAAGTAATTAATTACTTTTGAAAATAAGTAATCAGTAAAGTAACGGGATTACTTTTTGGGGAAGTAATCGGTAATTAGTTACTGATTACTTTTTTCAAGTAACTTGACCAACACTGATTCTGACTGACCCAGATCAAAATGCACTCCCTCACTGCTCAGTTTTGGTCTTTTCTAAAATATAATGTTAGGCAACTTTGAACAAAGCTGTAGTCGAGCTACAACATTTAAGATGCAGGTGTTTCAAATGTAGTATTTCCCTGACATCGCTTTAAAACGAGGCTCTGAAGCGAGGACGTCTCATTCCGCCTCGACTCCTTCTTCCTCGTGCCTCGTCTTCGCCTCCTCCGCTCGTATCTCTCGTGGGAGGAACTGAGACCAGGGAGAGGAGTCGAGGACGTGCAATCCAGGAATGAGAAATGACGCACAACTTACAAGCTAACTCAACTCAACTCCAACCTGACACATTCTCCAAGCTTTAGAAACACTATAACTATTTCATTCCTGTCAGTAGCACTCAAACATTTCTGGATTTCTCTCAATAAATGTACATACTCTTCACTCATCGTAATAAGGATGCTATAAAAGAAAGTGTATTTCATTCCCAACTTCTTCTAATCCACATAATTCACACAGCCTGTCGTCCTTCTGGTTTTTAAATCTGCGAGGGAAAAATGAAGCATTTTCCTGTCGATTCCTGTGTAATTAAATACCTCTGATTGATTAATTTCTTCATCTCTTCTTCAAAAATATCAATCAACATTCATGATAAAATGTTAATATACACACACCATGGCATGAAGCTGTAGCAGAACATATAATGATCTTTATATGACTGAAGATACCTGTAGTTTATATACAGCTAATAAAGTTTTAGACATTTTTGTCTTTGGCTTTCCAACACAAATCGAATCTAACCACAGAATGTGTCACACATCTGTTTTCATTGGCTCAAAATATGAGGAGGTTACGGTTCACAGAAAACACATGTGCCGTTTGGTGATTTAAAGCATGTCTAATGCATCCAGCTGGCCTGGAGGTCAGAGACACGCAGGCGGGGCGATTTTTAACCAGGAACCTCCCTTCAAGGATGTTTTTCTCCAAAAGCTTTTTAACCTTCATATACTTCGTTTATGCGTTACAGCAGATTAGATCTTTAAAACCTGTTCTGACATAAAAAATAAAACATCTGCACGACCTCAAAGTAAAAACTGGGAGGAAATCCACCTCCTTGGCGTTCCTTGCGCATTCCTCAGAGTGATGTAATGCCTGGAGGCCTCTGGAGCTTCGTGCAACTCGAGCCAAGCGAGTCGAGTCAACGCGGCCTGGCCCGAGCAGATAGACGGAGGCGACGCCCTGAGGTCTGCTTTTACACATTGGAGCCGTTATCTACACCTGCCAAAGGGTTCCTCCCTGTGACGTCAGCAGGGATTCCCTCAGCGGACGCCGCGGGTGTTAACTAACTCAGCATTACATCAGAAAACGTCTCAGGTTAAAAATAGGTGATAATTCACTCTCTACCTTTACTCTGACTAAGCACAGCAGACTGAACACTAAGAAAGATCACCTTACACAAGGGTCAAGAGGACCTAGTTTGTTCAATTATAAGAACACTGTCATCAAAATCCACCAAAACATCAGTGAATGTGTTGAGACGGGTATATTTTTATATCCCCCTGTGCCTTAGAGATGTATTTTCATCAACGCCTATTGAAATATAAATAAATAAATCACACCATATTCCTCATCACCACGAACTCCCACATACACCGACTGTCCTGCATCGTAGTACATGGTTGTTTTTCAATCCAGTAAATGTCAATATCGTGCATTAGGCAAGAGTTCTGCAATTATTTACAATGATTATGAGCTTTTTCCTAACAATTGAGTCTTTATGAGCGTGCAAATGTCAGAATGTGACACCTTAAAAACGTGTTCATTGTAAAGACAGCGCTGCCGCATAAGTGCAACTAAATCCTGCGATAAAAGCCAAACATCCCTGCTGCTCTTCAGACCTTCTGTTCACAAGCAGCAACCACTCAAAAGCGAGTTGGTGTAAAAGGCGGAGGAATTAAAACAGCTTGTTTCAGACAGAGGATGAATGCAAAGCCCCAGTGCAAGAAAAATAATCCTTATTTTGACCTGTGAATCATGCAAAGCTTCTGTAGTAAAGTCAAAGAGTAAAGACGAGCAGCGGAAAGCACGTGCAGCCTGTTGATCTGTCATCGCATTTCCTGCTCACTCAAATATCTTGAATTAATGAATCAGCTCCTGCTGACCTTCCACTGAATGCGTCAATACGAGCTGCAAAACACCCTGAAGGTGTCAACACGTCTCTGCATTAAACCCACTATATTGCACTAATGATGACAGCAACCTGTCAGCTGCACAGAGCCTGGACATCGTATATGGATCCTGTTGTCCAAAAGTAACAGAACAAGGTGCTCTGATATGCAGGAAGCTTGGCTGCAGCTGTTGTGAGGAAGGATACTGACGGCAAAGGGTCACCTAGCCGTGCATCCTCCCGCCGCCTGCTCAGCTGCCACGTGTCACTGTTATGTAACTCATAAACTGATTTGTCTGCGTATTATTGTGAAGATGGTTTTTCCTTCAGCGGCTAAATACACCTCCTCCGTTTTCACTGTGTTATGTTTACATCTGTTGCTGTGACTCACCTTCACCAGCAGCTCTCGGCTCAGGGAGTAATTGTTGTCATCAGAGAAGATCTCAGACAGCTCGCGGAAGGTTCGGAAACTTTCCCTGTAGGCGGACAAAGAGGTCAGCGCACAACAATCACTCTGCAGAGCCTGCAGGCGGGCACGAAACCTACCGTGACACTTCCTCCCAGGTCCTCTTTAGGCGGTGGATTGCGTTGCACTGCAGGGCGGAGAGGATGGCTCGCAACGAGGAGAAGTTCTTTAGTATTCGACACTCCTGAAAACAGCAATCGTTCAGTCAGAAACAAACCGAAACGGCCTTCGGTCCCAAGTGCACATGAGCTCAGCAAACCAGAAGTCTCACCCGGGCAACTTCTATCCACCTCTCCAGCAGACGGGCTCTCTGGTTGGGCTTCAGTGCCGGGTTGCTCAGGCAGGTGGTGATGACACAGTTGGTGACAGAGTTGAATTGGGCCACGGTGGCTCTGATGGTGGGAGCCAGGTGCTCCTTACCTTTCTTATCCCGCTGAGACCAAATCCCCCCCAGGCAGTGGTAGGGAACCACCTTCTTGAACAGATCCTGAATGGACGCAGAGAAAGAGGGGAGTTAAAATCGATACTTATTTCTAATTTAAAGAGAGGAGGTGCAGATATGATCTTAAGAATCAACACCACCAGGTAACTGTGCTGAAAGGGACAGGGAAGATTCTCACCGCGTCCATGAGCGTGAACTGCTCTGCCACCATGATTGGGTCAAACGACAGGAAACTGAAAGCAGGAAGCTCATCTTCAAAGCCGCTCTCTTCCTGCGTAGCGAAAGGGCAGCCGATGTGTTCCCCTAAAGAGAATAAAAATATATATTTTTCACACAGCTGACTCCACCTGAGCTCAACGTTGAC
Organism: Neolamprologus brichardi; assembly: GCF_056152115.1. NCBI lineage: Eukaryota > Metazoa > Chordata > Actinopteri > Cichliformes > Cichlidae > Neolamprologus > Neolamprologus brichardi. The sequence goes on from NC_142115.1 coordinate 34,144,969, forward strand.
GCAGCTCCTGCACTTTTTCTGAGCAAACACTTTCTTTGTTCTTTACAGCAACAAATATCTCAGTTTGAACTTAAACTGAACATTTAGAGCCTCCTGAAATGTGCACTGGTTTATTCTAACACTTCAGTTTTTATTACTGTGGGACCACCATTCTGGTATGTTAAAGGAGTCCCTGCCTGCTCTGGTGTCCCTCTCTTGTCCTGCCTTCATACCATCAGGATCAGGCTCACACTGCTGTCTTCGGTGGAAGTGGGCCAGCAGGTTGCGGGCACGGCGCTCCAGGTCCGAGCCGAGGAAGTGGAGGTGAAGGTAAGCGAGGAGCTGATGCAGACACTCGTAGTTTGGAGGGCTCCAGAAGTCCTCAGAGTACTGGTCCAGCCACGCGCCCAGGATGGACGAAACAGTGCTGAAACACACAGGAAATAAAATATAAGAAAAGAACCTCACTTATCTGAGGCTGATAATCGACTTGGCTCTGAAGTGGCTTCCTTAGGAAACCCACAAAGCAACAATATGAAAGTAGGGCTGTCACGATTAGTCGACTAGTCACGATTACGTCGACTATCAAAATCGTCGACGACTGATTTAATAGTCGACGCGTCGTTTGAAGCTTTGTAAGATCACAAAAGACGCAGGAATAAGTAGTAGGATTTAAGAGTGTAATAACGGACTGAAACAGAAGATGGCAGCACTGCATGGACAAGGATGCCAGCTGCCGTTAAACCCCGAAGAAGAAGAAGTAGCTGTGTCCCAGCTCAGTTTCCAACAATGGCGGCAGCTAGTTAGTTTTAATATTACTCTTATTATTCTTTCTGGGTCACAAAATAAACTTTTAACATATTTTTCAGGCGAGAATGTAGCTGTGTAAACCTCAAATATCTGCTCAGTTTATCAAGACACCACATATTTTCAAAAGCGCTCCGACGTTTTCGGAGACGTCTGTTACCCACTAGCTCGATAGCTAGCCGGGGGCTAGGCTAACTAGAGCCGTGAGAACACCGGACTCCCGGCAAATCGTTTTCAAACCCACTGCCGTCTTTCACTACTCAGGTTAAACATATAAGTCACTTAGATAACTTAAAAATGTTATTGTTTGGCTTTTTTTTAGTATTTTATTTGTTCCTGAGTAAATCGGTTTGGCTGAGATTAAAGTTATAGTTTTTACACAGCTGAATAAACGTCAAGCAGACAGCTGATTATCAGAAGTGTGAGATGCTCGAGAATATTCTCCGGTGTCCTGTTATATTTTAGATAGCAAGGAGTTTATTAAACTTCACCGAAACAATCTGCAAATTTCATTAAAATTTAACAAACTATCATCTTGTCCTTATTTTTAGTTAGCACATACCTTAAACACTTAAACACTGTAAGCTAATGATAGTTATATAAGAGCAGATGCTGCTGGTGCAATAAGCTGTACGTTGATGATCTGCTTAGTCGACTAATCGCAAAATTAATCGGTGACTAGTCGACTATCAAAATAATGTTTGTGGCAGCCCTGCATGAAAGTAGAAAAACAAAATTTATAGAAAGACATTCTCACATTTTCAATTTTAAGGTATGCTTGAGATAATTATCTACTACAGTATTGTAGTGTTTATCTGAACTGGTGACTCTTATGGTCAGGTTGTTTTTCCATCCTTTGTTATTTCCATTCTTCTGATTCAAACTAAATCTAAACAAATATGGTTTCTGTTACACAAGAGTAAAAAAAAAAGCCCTGTTTTTCTGAATTAATGAGCCATCTTGAAATCCTAAAAGAGCCTCTACTGCTTAAAGCTCGATGTCATTAACATGAATGACCCTCCACTTAGTTTAATACAGCTTTATTTTGGCTTAGATTTGAAACAATGGGACCTCCAGGCAGCTTTGAGTAATACAGCCTTCATTCAGGATATAAGGATGACGCAAATAATGCATAATGCATTATCAGAAAATGCATTCAGGGTCACTACATGGCTACAAGATGGAGGACGTGGTTTTTACTCACAAAATCATGTTCCCAGTACGCGGATTTGAGAATCTGAAGATATCTCATTTATTTAGAAAAAAATTAAAACTGCACAATGTTTCCATGAAGTTTAAAACAACAGCTACCTGAAGTCAATGGGAGCATTTCTCAGAAAACAGCAGCTTGACTTTAAGGATTTAACTAAAGCTCTTTTACAAGAGAATAAGAAAGTGAATAAGTTGTTTATTTTTCTGTGATTTATCACATTTTTAGGGCTGCCTGAACCCAAACAGCCCCCTCAGTCTGACAGGTATCCAGCCACGGGGAAGAAAAGGATCCCTTTAAGCCGGGGAGGAGGGGGGGTTGAGGCTCGGTGCTGTGAATGTACTCTGTGATTAATGTTGGAAGCTCGACACTGAAGGTCGCAGCACGCTTACTTTCTCAGCTCTGTGCAGTCGTCCTGGGAGACTCTGTGTGCTGTGGCTGCAGGCACATTTTGGAGCTTGGCATACCTAAAAACAGAAAGACAAAAAACACCACAGTTTCATTTTATGAACCAAACTAATGAACAAAACAGCCAA